>NW_021279684.1:83226-86568 GCF_002162155.2 Triticum dicoccoides
TAAGTCCACTTGTGTCTAAGTTCCTAAGTCGTAGTGTCACTTTAGCATCTGATGGTACAGTTTGGTTCTACAGATTTCACAATCTTTTTCGCCAAAAAATAAATAAATACAGATTTCACAATCTGTGTATATTTTATATGAAACTTGATTTTTATATTAAAATTTGAAAGTCTAAAATACAAATTTGAGCATCCAATTTTGTTTTGTTAATTATTTAGTTATATTTTTCTCACCCACCCCCAAAAAAGATTAGTTAGTGCATGATTGCATAAAAATAATTTGTATTGATTAACTTTATTATGAACATGCGGTGATGATATGTAAATTAGATAGTCCCCTGCACATTGCTGCCGAATCACCAAGACATACTCCTATGTAGCTATGAAATATTGTTACTACATTACAACAAAATAATGTGTTAAGTTAGCAACTTAAAATTCAAGAAATTTTGACAATAAATACTAAAATAAACTATTTAAGGAAAAAAGTATCTCGTTGTATCAGTAACCAAAGGAAAGGAATTGCTTACTGTTTTTCCTTTTTGCAAGCGGGAAGTTTTGATCTAATATTATTAGTTCTAAGGTAATAGCTTATACGGATCATCAAGTCGTAAAAATACCTCTCACTAAGAAGGATGCTAACTGCTAAGGATGCTAACCGCTGCCACCGTCCTCCAAGTCTTGGTTGTTCCCTGCATGCCCATCTCGGGCAGCCTTGTCCATATTTGGCGGAGATGAGACATGTGAAGTGAAAGTGCGTCAGCGGTGACGAAGAGTAAGACATGGACGGACCATACCACTTGGGACTCGAGGCGCCGCCACCACCCATGCACGACTCCTTCTCGTCAGAGCCCGTGATCTATCCACCGCCAGTGGACGTCAGGTCGATGATGGACGTGTGCGGGCCAGCCTCATCGTCATAGCGATGCCAAGGAAGCACAGTTGGCATCTTAAACGACGCGCAACTGCCGGCGTTCTCATCCGCAATTGTTCGCGCCGCCTCCGCGTCTGACTACGTCGCGACCGCGTTGCAAGCTCGCGCCACCTTGTAGAGCGCCCGCTGCACGGCAACAAAGTTAGGGTTCTCCGCGGCCATGGCCGTCTTGGCCTCCTCGCTCACGAGATCACCATAGATTTGGCCCTCCGGCAACCGGTGCTGCTCGAGAAGTGAGAGGTTGTACCGCTGCTCCTCCTACTCTTGGTGGAACATCGACACCAAATGCTGCTCCGGCTGCTCCTCCGCCGTGACAGCCGTGAAGTGCACATGTGCCTGCTCCATGGTCAAGGAGGCATGGAATTTGTTAATTTTTGTATTCACATACTCTCTCCGAGTTCAGATCATCTCAACATACGTGTTAAGAAGTTTTCGAACATATTCACATAAATAAATAATCTTGTAAGCATTGAGGCACCTCGGTATTATGTTTCATAAGAGATATACCCAAGTCATGCCAGAATAACAATCAATAAATAAAGGTGACAAAATGCGGAAATCCGTATCTGTATCCGAGCTCATCTGCACCTGCACTGACGAAAAAAAATCAAAACAAATACTTGATAATTCCGAAAATTCTATTTTTTTTTGTGCGGTAGAAAATTTGATGCGTGAGGTCCGCCCCAAATTTCAAATCATTTGGACATCTGAAGAGCCCTCAGCAAAAAAGACAAATTGGAGGTCTGTAAAAATGTTTGTTGTTCATGTACTGTTTTGACCCGATTTTTTTTTGCTGAGAGCTGCTCAAATATCCAAATGACTTGAAATTTGGAGCGAGCCTCACGCATCGAATTTTCTACCGCACAATTGTTTCTTGGAATTTTTTGAATTTGTTTTGAATTATTTACATTTTTTTCTAACCGGATGCAGATGAGCCTGGTCACCGAAACACCCTACTCGACAAAATGCATCATTCCACTTTAGAAACAAATGGATAAGTCCACACGTCTGAGTGAATTAACATAAAAGACAACACACTACGGAGCCCCCTACTCACGTATGATATCTTTATCGATCTTACACATTACATAGGGAATACTTTTGTCATAGTATCAAAAGACACATGCCCCAACCGACAATGTAGAAGTATTGCATTAGAGCAACTCTAGCAGACCCCGCATCTCGCCGAACCGCATAACTCATTTGCAGTTCGCGCAAAACAACTTTTGGGGGCCGGCGCGGGCTGGCACAGATGCAGTCCCCGCATAATGGACCAGTAAAGAAGCATATTCACGGAATATTTTTTTTACGGGTCGGCTTATGCGTGTTCTGATCTGGTGCAGCTCGTCCCGGCCCGTAAAACTTAGTTTGATCTATCATAATGCTTTTATTTGCTTTTGCAACAACTTTAGATACAAAACATATCACCAAATCTTGGCTAGAATAGCAAAACCAAAAAAAACAAGAACCAACAAGAATGCATTTCAAAAGATTTCCAACTTTCATAAGTGCTCCCACTAGTTGAAGCAATAACTTCTCCATGCACTCATTGTTGATATGTGGATTCTTGATCTTGTTTTGTTCATTCTTGATGCTTTCTTCATTCTTCATCTTTGGTTTCGAAGAAGTCGACGTTGCTTCCCCTCTAGTTGCACATGCAGCCGCATCATTGCCTTCGATTGTACTAAGGAGTGCACTAACATCTATTAAGTTTCTTTCTATCAACAAATCAATGTATTGGCCTTCCCAAAACCAAAATGAGCATCCATCGTCCTACACAAAAGATTGAGCAATCTCGAAGTGAGCTACGGTGATTGAACTTAAGAATGAGCTATGGAATGAGCTACCGCAAGTGCACGTACCCCGTCGTTTTCGCATTTGTAGAACACCCATCCGGGGTGCTTCGGCGTGCCCAAAGTGAGCCTCAGCACTTGGCGCGGGCAGTCGTCGCATTGTATGAGCGGCATCGGCAGGCCACAAAGACGCTGCGCGAGCACCGAGCCCGGCGGACGGCCGGACGATTCCATGCCCGCAAACCTTCGGCGGCGGCGGGCGGACGAACCCGTGCCTGCATGCGGCGATGCGCCCTTGCCTGGGCTGCGGGAGAGGCTCCCCGACCACTCCATCGCCTGGGGCAGCAACCGGCGGCCAGAAAAAAAGCCAAATCCGGCGGGCGGCGATGAAGCGCCGCAGTTCTGCAAATCCGGCGGTCCGCCGACGCAGGGAGGAAGGGAAGGGAGGCCTCGTGCACGTGGAGGCCTTCCGGCGTGCTCCTGCCGGCTGCTCTCACCGGATTCTTGGGCGGCGGCCGGCGGCCGCGCGAGGGGGGAGGAGGGGTGGTTGGTGGGAGAAAGCGCGGGATGAAATGCCCCCCTCCCCACCAACCGCTTCCGCTTATATGCAGGGCAC
>NW_021279684.1:86877-89947 GCF_002162155.2 Triticum dicoccoides
CCGGGTTGGGGCGGAAAATTTGCCGCGCCCCGCAAAATTTTTCGCGGGCCAAGGCGGGATGCGGGTTCTGATCGGGATGCTTTTTCGGCCTCGACCCGCATTTTGGCGGTAATTTTACGGGTCGAGGCGGGATGCGGGGCCTGCTAGAGTTGCTCTTACCCTCCTCCGCAGTTGGAACAACCATCAATGCAATGCAATGCAGACTGCATCATCTATTGTGTTTCAGTCCAAGATTATAGCCCAGTATGCCTGATGCCAATCCCAAGTGTCCTTCCAGTCTGTCTCTCACAATCAAGAGAGACCCGACAATACATGTGATCAACCAAAGAGCTTACTTAGACAAAGTTAAATTGAAAAGGAGGGAACATATAAAACCGAAGATAATGTAAATTGGTTGGAGTGCATTTACTTATAGGCTGAGCAGCTCCATCAGCAGTTTGTGTCGTCTTCTGTATGTGTGTGTGGGTATGAAGTATATGATACGAACTCAACTGAAGAGCCTGTGACATGCATAGATGCACCCGAATGTAGTATCCAGTTTGAATGGAATTTTTGTGAGGATGCAAGAGCTTGGTTTGATGTACCTGGATCTGAACGAGCATGATTTGCAAAGTTGCCAATTCTAGTTGCTATCTCTTCTTCGTTTTTATTTAATCCTTAAACACTCCATTTCAGCTCCTTTGCTCCTCTCTAATTCAGTGGCTGAAATCTGAACCAAGTCTGATGCCGCCTCTTCCACTGCTAACACGTAGCCCACTTTGCTTCTACGGCTTAATGTCCACCTTTTCCATACAACTGTCCTCTACCACGGTTAAACTTGCATGGATTAGGATTACGACTCAGGTGGCCTCGTCGACCACAAAGCACTCCCTTGTTTTCAGAAACCACAAATATAAACTAGAGCCAATCATCATCCGCAGTTTCAGAATGCTGGGCAGGTTATGTAATACAATCATCATATTATTTCTGTCTCGCTGCCGGATGAGATAACGGATCATAGACAATCATTTCAGGACAAAAGGGACAAATCTAGTTTTTCCCTTGCTCAGAACTCGAAGGGTCTTTCTAATGGAACAACTCCACCCTGCAAAGAGCGCGAACATAAGTTTATGTTTTTTCCTTAAATCTTGGGACGCAACCTTACTCTGACAACAAATACAGTTATTAGCATACCCCTTTGTCCAACTTCAGCTCATCTGCTAAATCCAACTTCTTCTGAGCGTACTGAGCCATGTTCATTATTTTATGCTGACCAAGAGAACCAGTTATATAAAAACGACAATCATGACCACATATAAATTCATAGAGGATTTTTTCTCAAAACAAAACAAAAAACCATAGCGGATTCATCAAGACAATACCATACTGACAGATAACTCCCTAAACACATCCTGAGCTTTATCCTCTTCGGTCTACACAAAGGCCATATCAATATTAGCAATATATTGCAGTTAAATATGTATCACCATGTCAAATCTACAATACCCTACTTATCTTCACATCAATGCCACCCTGTCAGGCAACATAGTGCATCTGAAAGATAAACAGATGAAATTAGACATTGGCAATATGTTGCATATTTCTTTTTGACAACATAAATTCACAGTTAGGGGGTATACAAATATGCACAACAGCCACAAATTGAGACATCAACAACTTACATATTCTTTTATAGTTGCAATGACAGGAACCCCTTTCAGCTCACCATCTAGTCTCCTTTTGTGTACATCAAACTTGTCCATTTCATATACTTCCTTCACAGCTTCCATGTAACTTAACTGAAATATTTGTGAAGCGGTAAGAAATATGCATGATCACAAAGCATATCTATCACACAAATGTTTGATGTAGTAGGATAACAACATTTTTCTTAGCAACACGCCTCCAGATCTCAAAATAGAGAAGACCTATGTCCTTGAGGGACGCATCCTTATCCATCTCAAGAATGTACTCCTGAATCAAATTGACCAAATTGTGAGTAATACCAGCAATCAACACCTCAATTAGCAAAAGGCAAGGAAAAGTTGGATCGCTCGAGGCGATCAAGGAGGCGACTAGGGGTCCCTTGCGTGCCGCCGGTGACGCTGCCGGTTCCCTCTCTCTCCGTCGGCCGCTCCGGCGGCGGGAGGGAGGGGGAACCTCGGGTCTGTTCACTAGGTGGGTGTGTGGTAGGGTTAGGGTTGAGGGAGACGCTGCCGAGGCCTTTGCGGTGGTGTCGCGTCGGAATAAGTTTCTCCGGGCTCCGTTCGCGGTCAGGCGAGGCGTTTGCCTTCGTCTAGGTGCCAGCGGTGTTGGGGATCCCCGGATCTCGTCGAGGTCGCGGGCTGTGGTGGTTGGAGGTCCATCGGCACTGCCCGTTTGGATCCTCAGATGGGCGATGGAGGCAGGGAGACGAAGACCTTTCTTCTTCCTTGTTGGTATGATTTGCTGTTGCTGTTCTTCTCCTTCCTCTGCGCTGATGCTGGTGGGAGATCCTGCTTTGCCCGAGCGGATGGCCCGGCCGCGATGCTGGACCGATCGGATGACTCGAGTTCTCTTCCTTCCGGAAGAGACACTTTTCGCGGTACTCAAAGCCAAAGATGGCGACGGCTGTTGCAGATGTGTTGGATTGATATCCATGCCCTCTCAGCGCTGGTGTCAAGAAAGGAGGAAGCAGCGTGGTGGCAATTGTATCGTGGTCAAAGATGATGACCTGTTTGCGACTGGTTGCATATCCTTCTGCTGCAGGGGTCTTCTCTCAAGATTCATGGATGATGACACAGGGCTCCGGAGATCTTCTTGTGTTATGGTTGCCTTAGGGTACTCTAGGTGGTCATGGTCCTTTGTGTTTGCATTTCAGTGTGCTTTTAAGGGTCACCTACTTTGTACTGATTTGTGATTTCAATGAAAAAATTTCTCAAAAAAAAAATTAGCAAAAGACAAGATATCTTACATTATAAGCAAAAGCAGCTAAATGAACAGTCATATGAGGAAAGCCAGTTGCAATCCTCAATGCTTGCCTCCATGCTCTAGTATCCTTGTCTATCCACTGAAGTGAAAATAAGTAAATCATGATGTGTATGTATATGGA
>NW_021279684.1:90382-95775 GCF_002162155.2 Triticum dicoccoides
TGCGCTCCAGATGCAGATACTCTGTAATCCACTGTTGCAAGATAGAAGTGTATCACTTTAAAAACGATCCAGCCACTCGTAGTATTTTTAATTCCAACAGCTTGATCACATAATGCATACCTTGATTTTCTCTGAAATTTCTGCATAGTACTTGACATAAACAACATCAATTTTATATGTATGATAACGTGAGCGGTACTCATTGTGATAGCGGTACATGTTCCGACCGCTATAAGGCAGCTAAAAAAAAGAACAGGAATTAGATGAAACGTCAGAAAAGGAACAAAAGTCCCACAATGGCTACATTGAAGTGAGATGACATACTTTTGTCTATAGAAGTAACTGACTAAGGATCCACATTTTTTCCTAGTAAAGTCTGGCTTGCTAGAAATATTACCATGTCCATATATAATTCAGAAGCAATTCAAACATCAACTAATTTCAGTAGCCAAAGTTACCAGCACGAAATCAAAGAGATAAGAAGTTTGAAGATAGCAATGTTTGTGAAAACATACAAGGTAACATAGCTCTGAGCCTTGGACTGCTCCCTACGGTCATTGAAATCATGATATTTTTGTGATCTAATACTGAACCTCAGCCATACAATCATCATCATCTTCTGTTCGAAAACAGTTTTAACTCGTACCACAAACTCATGGCTTAACTTTTTATACTAATGTTGCAGCTGTGGTTGGAGCCAATGAAGCAAAATGAACTACCTTATTGATTGCCGGATTTCACGGTGCGTGTTGAAATAGTTTCTGAACACCCATGATTATGATAATAATAACCAAAGTAGTCAACTGGATGACTAGATGTAGATATAGACAGTACACTTACAAAAAATACGAGGGGCAATCCGTTGGTAGTCATTCAATCCAGCTTTATAGGTATCATCGGGATGGACGAACCACTCAAAACTTGCATCCTCCTCTAACCGCTTAAAGTAAAACTCCTTACGAAGTTCAACATCAGTGTATTCTTCTGGTTCCTTAAGCTCACGTTCACGTGCGCACTCTGGCTTCAAAGCCTACACATAGATGATAAAAACATGAGATAAAATCATTCACGCATACCAAACCAAACGGCTGGATTTGCTGCCATGGCACACAAGTGCAAACTTACAGACATGCGCACTGTTTTAAATAGCCCGCTATAGCTCCGCTATAGCACGCTATAGCATTTATAAAAGGTCTTGCGCTAAGAAACTTTGATCCAAACAAATGAAAAAACATTTTAAATAGCGCGCTATAGCTCTGCTATAGCACGCTATAGCATTTGGGAGAGGTCCACCGCTAAGATGCTAAGCGCGCTATTTGAAACTATGGACATACGTGAATTGAAGTGAGCGGTGAATGATTGATACAGCATGTAGGTACCTTGTAATAAGTGATGCGAAGGCGTGCAAGGCGTGCTTTTATCTTGCCTTCTTCCTCCCATGTCATATCAAGTGGCAGGTCTTCCTCCCTGGGAAGAATGCTGGGACGCAAACGTTGGGCATAACGGGTTTCGTCTTCCTTGCTGATAAAGACGTCCGGCCCGAAGCAATCCTGGCTTGTTTCTTCTGCCGAAACTGTTTTGGGTAGCAGCTCCATGTCTGTCGCATGAAGAAAAGGATCTTGACCCCATGGTCTTCCTCCATGTCCCCATGGTCTTCCTCCCTGATAAGGACGTCCGGCCCGAAGAATTGTGCCGAATCTATTCTGAGCAGCAGCACCCTTGGATGAGCAATCGGATCTTGGGCCCCTTGGATGGTGTCCTCCATGTCTCCATGGTCGTGAGTAGTGGCAGGAGCATCGGAAGATGATGCGGGCAGGTGCTTGCGGCGCCTCTTCTCCCCTGTCCACGCGTTGTTTATTCCATCTCCATCATCGGACAGTTGGCCAATCTGGACGGGCTTCTCGTGCAGCATCTCGATCAAACTATACGGCCGCGGGACGAGGGAGGAGGTCGAGCTGGGCGGCGGCGTCCGGAGGCGACGGTAGGCGGCAGAGGACGTAGTCAGGGGGGTGGAGGCGGCGGCAGCGGGAGGTGCGTGGCGACGGCGACGGCTGCGGCGTGAAATCCTAGGCGCTTGTCTAGACGGTAGGCGCAGAGGACATGGTCGGGGTTGGCCTCGGGGCGGCGGTGTGGAGGGGCGATGGGAGGTGGGACCGTGGGAGGCGAGGGCGATGGCGTGTAACCCTAGCCACTTGTTTTTTTCTCTAAGTAAAACATCCTCTTTATTTATTGGTAATAATGGTTACATCGGCTATAAGAAATTTACAATATCGTTCATAGGTTCCTCAAACCAATTCCTTATCTCAGAAAATTTAGTTATTCTAGCAATTTCATGACCTACTTTATTTGCCTTCCGATTACAATGTTCAAATCTAACTAACAGAAAATCACAACCCATAAAATAACAATCATCAAACATAGCTGCCGCCGCTCCCGTTGTATGTCCTCCATTCTTCATCGTGTCGATTACTTCCATATTGTCGGAGTTAACAACAAGTCGGTTGCTTCCCACCTTTTGTCCAAGTAATAGGCCAAAATGCAGTGCCATGGCTTCCGCTGTTAAAACATCTACATCTGCACATCAATCCATCTTCCAATTCCCTCCAACAATAAATCTTCCTTTATCATCTCTAAGTACAGCTCCCGCTATGCCTCTAAGCATATCTTGATCGAAAGAAGCATTGACATTTAATTTCACAAAACCTAGAGGGGGTCTCGTCCATCCCTCTATTCTATTTGTTGCCTTGAATGATTGGGCAATAACATAGTTTGTTGTTATAGCACAGACTCCCATCAAAATTTGGTATGCATCTTGGGTCTTCCCCTGATGGATTAGTGAACGTCTTTCCCACCATAAATATCAGGATGTTATAGCGATCAGTTCGCGAACATTCTGTATGCCCACTGTAGATAGCTCGTGTTCTGGAATAAGAAGTAGAAATTCAAGTATTGCCTCTCCCACACGATCGACCGCGCAAGCTTTTTTAATGGCTTCGTGCAATCACAGTTTCTCCCACACCTCTTTTGCCTTTTGACACAAAAATAATAAGTGCTTAATATCTTCATGCCCGTTCGAACATGATGCGCAGGTGGGAGAAACTTCCATATGTCTATTAGCAAGTGTAACACGACACGGGAGGGTTCCATATAAGGTACGCCAAATAAAGATCTTCACTTTTGCGGGACAAGATAATTTCCAAATCTTACTCCAAATAATATTGACATTTGTTCCTCCCATGCCATCTGAGTGTCGCAATTTCCTCCCATGTCGCGTTTTCCATTCCTTCAGATAAGCAGAACGAACCATGAACAGTCCATTCTTTGTAAAACTCCAAGCTATGAAATCCGACATGTTATACGCGGGGAGGGGGATCGTAAGCACCCTCTGGACATCAATTGGACACAACGTTTGTCTTACCAAATCTTCATCCCATCAATTGTTGATTGGATCTATAAGATCAGCAACTTTTGTTAGAAGCTGCCCTCTTCTAGGAGTGATAATTTTCCTATTGGCCCCATTCGGGATCCATGCATCTCTCCAAATATCAATATTCTGTCCATTACCAACTCTCCAAATATAACCTTTTTTTTAAGAGAATCCACTCCGGCCATAATGCTTTGCCAAGTGAAAGTAGATCCCTTTTTCAGACTCGCATTCATTAAATCTCCATCCGGAAAATATTTAGCTCTCAAAATGGTGGCACATAGGGAATTAGGATTATCAGGCAGGCGCCACGCTTGTTTGGCTAACAAGGCCAGATTGAAACAATGTATATCTCGAAAACCCATTTCTCCTTGGTCTTTTGGTACACACATCTTCCACCATGCCATCCAATGCTTTCTCTTCCGATTGTCTTCGTCACCACACCAAAAATGCGACATCGCGTCAATGATTCCTTTACATATTTTTTAGGAATTTTAAAGACGGACATTGCATAAGTTGGGAGAGCTTGTACAACCGATTTGTGAAGGATTTCCTTTCCTCCTGCTGATAGCAGTTTTTCCTTCCAACCACTCATTTTCATAACAATTCCATCTATTAAAAACTGGAAACAATCACTTTTTGTCCATACCCACACTTGAAGGCAGACCCAAATATTTGTCATTGAGAGCTTCAGTTATAATGTTCAGAATAGTACATCTGCTACCTCTTGAGCACTGCGTTGGATTTCCCCGAAGAGGAGAGGATGATGCAGTAAAGTAGCGTAAGTATTTCCCTCAGTTTTTGAGAACCAAGGTATCAATCCAGTAGGAGATCACACACAAGTCCCTCGTACCTACACAAAACGATAGCAACTCGCAACCAACGCTTAGGGTTGTCAATCCCTTCACGGTCACTTACGAGAGTGAGATCTGATAGAGATAATATTTTTGGTATTTTTGATAGATAGATGCAAAGTAAAAAGTAAAAGGCAAAGTAAAACAAAGCAAGTAAATAAAGTAATGGAGATTGATATGATGAGAATAGACTCGGGGGCCATAGGTTTCACTAGTGGCTTCTCTCAAGAGCATATGTATTTTATGGTGGGTGAACAAATTACTGTTGAGCAATTGATAGAAAAGCGAATAATTATGAGATTATCTAGGTATGATCATGTATATAGGCATCACGTCCAAAACAAGTAGATCGAAACGATTCTGCATCTACTACTATTACTCCACTCATTGACCGCTATCCAGTATGCATCTAGAGTATTAAGTAAAACAGAGTAACGCCGTAAGCAAGATGACATGATGTAGAGGGATAAATTCATGCAATATGATAAAAACCCCATTTGTTATCCTCGATGGCAACAATACAATACGTGCCTTGCAACTCTTTCTGTCACTGAGTAAGGACACCGCAAGATTGAAACCAAAGCTAAACACTTCTCCCATGGCAAGAACTACCACTCTAGTTGGCCAAACCAAAAAGATAATTCGAAGAGACTTGCAAAGATAACTCAATCATACATAAAAGAATTCAGAGAAGAATCAAGTATTGTTCATAGATAAGCTGGATCATAAACCCACAATTCATCGGTCTCAACAAACACACCGGAAAAGGAAGATTACATCGAATAGATCTCCACAAGAGAGGGGGAGATCATTATATTGAGATCCAAAAAGAGAGAAGAAGCCATCTAGCTAATAACTATGGACCCGAAGGTCTGAAGTAAACTACTCACACTTCATCGGAGAGGCTATGGTGTTGAAGTAGAAGCCCTCCGTGGTAGATGCCCTCTCCGGCGGAGCTCCGGAACACGCCCCAAGATGGGATCTCATGGATACAGAAGGTTGCGGCGGTGGAATTAGGTTTTTGCCTCCGTATATGATCTGACAGGGGTACGTAGGTATATATAGGAGGAAGGAGTACGTCGGTGGAGCAACAGAGGGGCCACGAGGCAGGGGCG
>NW_021279684.1:96221-153610 GCF_002162155.2 Triticum dicoccoides
CTCCACCCTCGTGACCGCCTATGGCACTTCTTGGAGTAGGTTCCAAGTCTCCTGGATCACGTTTGGTGAGAAAATCACGCTCCCGAAGGTTTTATTCCGTTTGGACTCCGTTTGATATTCTGTTTCTTCGAATACTGAAATAGGCAAAAAACAGCAATTCTGGGTTGGGCCTCCGGTTAATAGGTTAGTCCCAAAAATAATATAAAAGTGGAAAATAAAGCCCAGTATAGTCCAAAACAGTAGACAAAGTAACATCTATGCGCCTTATCTTCCACTTTCGTGTTGGGACTAAAAAAATATACTAGATTTTTCAACACTCACCATTTGCCCCGATGTAGCACAATAAGCATCCAAAACTGATTTCAGTGCCTCCGCGCTCATCGAATTAGCTTGCATCAGGATTAATGAAACGTCCGCGAAGAGGAGATTTGAAATAGATGGGGCATATCTGCTAACTTTAATTCCAGAAATACTTCCATTCTCCTCTGCATTAGCTAAGAGTGCAGTCAGGCCTTCCGTACATAATAAAAATAAATATGGGGAGAGAGGGTCCCCCTGCCTCAGTCCTCTAGATGGTTTGAAGCTCTTTATTTCTTCCGTGTTAAAACAAACGCGGTATTCCACCGAGGACACACATTGCATAACTAAATTCACCCAATCCTGCTGAAAGCCTAGTCGCTATTGGGGAATGCAATTATTTCAAAAATTCCTACGCACACGCAAGATCATGGTGATGAATAGAAACGAGAGGGGAGAGTGTTGTCCATGTACCCTCGTAGACCGAAAGCAGAAGCGTTATGAAAACACGGTTGGTGTAGTCATACGTCTTCACAATCGACCGATCCTAGTACTGAACGTATGGCACCTCCGCGATCTGCACACGTTCAGCTCGGTGACGTCTCACGAACTCACGATCCAGTAGAGTGTCAAGGGAGAGAGTTTCCTCAGCACGACGGCGTGATGACAGTGATGCTGATGCTACCGAAGCAGGGCTTCGCCTAAGCACCGCAACGATATGACCGAAGTGGATTATGGTTGAGGGGGGCACCGCACACGACTAAGAGATCAATGATCAACTTGTGTGTCTATGGGGTGTCCCCCTCCCCCGTATATAAAGGAGTGGAGGAGGGAGAGGACCGGTCCTCTACTGTGGCGCGCCCTGGGGAGTCCTACTCCCACCGGGAGTAGGATTCCCCCCTTCCAAATAGTAGGAGTAGGACAGAAGGAAAGGGAAGAGAGAAGAGAAGGAAGGAGGGTCGCCGCCCCTCCCCCTAGTCCAATTCGGACTAGGCCTTGGGGGGGGGATGCCCTAGGTAGCCCCTCTCTCTCTCCCTTAAAGTCCAATAAGGCCCATATACTCCCCGGCGAATTCCCGTAAATCTCTAGTACTCCGATAAATACCCGAACCACTCAGAACCTTTCCGATGTCCGAATATAGCCTTCCAATATATCGATCTTTATGTCTCGAACATTTTGAGACTCCTCGTCATGTCCCTGATCTCATCCGGGACTCCGAACAACCTTCGGTACATCAAAACACATAAATTCATAATACCGATCGTCACCGAACTTTAAGCGTGCGGACCCTACGGGTTTGAGAACTATGTAGACATGACCGAGACTCATCTCCGGTCAATAACCAATAGCGGAACCTGGATGCTCATATTGGCTCTTACATATTCTACGAAGATCTTTATCAGTCAAACCGCATAACAACATACGTTGTTTCCTTTGTCATCGGTATGTTACTTGCCCGAGATTCGATCGTCGGTATGTCAATACCTAGTTCAATCTCGTTACCGGCAAGTCTCTTTACTCGTTCCGTAATGCCTCATCCCACAACTAACTCATTAGTCACATTGCTTGCAAGGCTTATAGTGATGTGCATTACCGAGAGGGCCCAGAAATACCTCTACGACAATCGGAGTGACAAATCCTAATCCTGATCTATGCCAACTCAACAAGTACCATCGGAGACACCTGTAGAGCACATTTATAATCACCCAGTTAAGTTGTGACGTTTGGTAGCACACAAAGTGTTCCTCCGGTATTCGGGAATTGCATAATCTCATAATCATAGGAACATGTATAAGTCATGAAGAAAGAAGTAGCAATATACTAAACGATCAAATGCTAAGCTAACGGAATGGGTCAAGTCAATCACATCATTCTCTAATGATGTGATCCCGTTAATCAAATGACAACTCATGTCTATTGCTAGGAAACTTAACCATCTTTGATTGAACGAGCTAGTCAAGTAGAGGCATACTAGTGACACTCTGTTTGTCTATGTATTCACACATGTACTAAGTTTCCGGTTAATACAATTCTAGCATGAATAATAAACATTTATCATGATATAAGGAAATATATAAATAACGACTTTATTATTGCCTCTAGGGCATATTTCCTTCAGTCTCCCACTTGCACTAGAGTCAGTAATCTAGTTCATGTCGCCATGTGATTTAACACCAATAGTTCACATCTGTATGTGATTAACACCCATAGTTCACATCGCCATGTGACCAACACCCAAAGGGATTACTAGAGTCAATAATCTAGTTCAGATCGCTATGTGATTAACACCCAAAGAGTACTAAGGTGTGATCATGTTTTGCTCGTGAGAGAAGTTTAGTCAGCCGGTCTGCCACATTAAGAGCCATATGTATTTTGCAAATATTCTATGTCTACAATGCTCTACCCGGAGCTACTCTACCTAATTTCTCCCACTTTCAATATGTATCCAAATTGAGACTTAGAGTCATCTGGATCGGTGTAAAAGCTTGCATCGACGTAAACTCTTTATCACTGATACATCTCCATCGTATCTATAATTTTTGATTGTTCCATGCCAATATTATTCAACTTTCATATACTTTTGGCGACTTTTTATATTATTTTGCGACTAACATATTGATCCACTGCCCAGTGCCAGTTCCTGTCTGTTGCATCTTTTATGTTTCACAAAAACCCCATATCAAACGGAGTCCAAACGGGATAAAAACGGACGGAGAATTATTTTGGCATATTTGTGATTTTTGGGAAGTAAAATCAACGCGATACGGTGCCCGAGGTGGCCACGAGATAGGGGCCCACGCCCACTCCAGGTGGGCGCGCCCCCACCCTCATGGGCACCCCGTAAGGCGGTTGATGCCCTTCTTTTGCCACAAGAAAGCTAATTTTTGGAAAAAGATCTGGGCAAAGGTTTTAATCCAATCGGAGTTATGGATCTCTGGATATAAAAGAAACGGTGCCAGGGCAGAATCCCAGAACGCAGAAACAGAGAGAGACAGAGAGATAGATCCAATCTCGGAGGGGCTCTCGCCCCTCCCAAGCCATGGGAGCCAAGGACCAGATGGGAAACCCTTCTCCCATCTAGGGAGGAGGTCAAGGAAGAAGAAGAAGAAGGGGGGCTCTCTCCCCCTTAATTTCCGTGGCGCCGGAGCGCTGTCGGGGGCCATCATCATCACTGTGATCTACACCAACACCTCTGCCATCTTCACCAACATCTCCATCACATTCCCCCCTCTATCTACAGCGGTCCACTCTCCCGCAACCCGCTGTACCCTCTACTTGAACATGGTGCTTTATGCTTCATATTATTATCCAATGATGTGTTGCCATCCTATGATGTCTGAGTAGATTTTCGTTGTCCTATTGGTGGTTGATGAATTGCTATGATTGATTTAATTTGCTTGTGGTTATGTTGCTGTCCTTTGGTGCCCATCATATGAGCGCGCGCGTGGATCACACCATAGGGTTAGTTGTATGTTGATAGGACTATGTATTGGAGGGCAAGAGTGACAGAAGCTTCAACCTAGCATAGAAATTGATGCATACGGGATTGAAGGGGGGCCAATATATCTTAATGCTATGGTTGGGTTTTACCTTAATGAACGTTAGTAGTTGCGGATGCTTGATAATAGCTCCAAACATAAGTGCATAGAATTCCAAGTCAGGGATGACATGCTAGTAGTGGCCTCTCCCACATAAAACTTGCTATCGGTCTAGTAAAGTAGTCAATTGCTTAGGGACAATTTCACAACTCCTACCACCACTTTTCCACACTCACTATATTTACTTTATTGCTTCTTTATCTAAACAGCCCCTATTTTCTATTTACGCATTCTTTACTTTCTTGCAAACCTATCCAACAACACCTACAAAGTTCTTCTAGTTTCATACTTGTTCTAGGTAAAGTGAACGTCAAGCGTGCGTAGGGTCATATCAGTGGCAGATAGGACTTGAGAGAGTATTTGTTCTACCTTTAGCTCCTCGTTGGGTTCGACACTCTTACTTATCGAAAGAGGCTACAACTATCCCGTATACTTGCGGGTCATCAAGACCTTTTTCTGGCGCCGTTGCCGGGGAGTCATAGCGTGGGGTGAATATTCTCGTGTGTGCTTGTTTGCTTTATCACTAAGTAATTTTTATCTGCTGTTCTTAGTTGTTCTCTATCTTTAGTTATGGATATGGAACATGAAATACCAAAAAAATTAGGTGTACTTGCTACTCATGGAGATGGGGAACCTCCTAAAACCCTCGATGCTCGTTATGTGACAGAAATTATGTACTACTTTGATAATCCTGAGAAAACCCCATTCAGCTTTGTTATGGGAGACACGTTGGATCAACGTGAATACTTTAGGGATTATCGTTTGACACAAAAAGGGAAACTATTATGGGATCAAATTAATATGTTGTGTTGGTATGCTCGGGATCTATGCTTGAGACATGATTATACTTGTTGCTCTAGGATGAAGGCTCCACACCTTCCCTTTTCATGCAAATTCAATGATAATGAAACCTTAGCTTCTTATTCTAATGGTAGATATGATTACTATGATGTGGAACAAATAGAAGAATTTGTTGCTTTTATGGGTGCTTATGAGATTGAATCTATGTTTAAAGAGTTTGATGATTTTGATGATTCAGTTTATAGACCTGAAAATTTTGCTATACTTAAATATTGTTATAAGAATTATGAATGCAATTACAATATTGATGCATTTATTGAGAAAGTCTTCGCTGTCCAAGAAGAGAATAATATTTTGCAGGAAGCTATGGAAGAAGAAATTGATGAAACTATGAGCTCACTGGATGAAAAAGATGATGAGGAGAGCGAAGAACAAAAGGAGGAAGAGTGGATTAGCTACCCGTGCCCACCTTCTAATGAGAGTAACTCTTCAACTCATACATTGTTTAATTCCCCTTCGTGCTTACCGAAGGATGATTGCTATAATGATTATTATGATCCCGTTGATTCTCTTGAAATAACCCTTTTTGATGATGCTTGCTATGCTTGTGGCCAAGATGCCAATATGAATTATGCTTATGGAGATGAACTTGCTATAGTTCCTTATGTTAAACATGAAATTGTTGCTATTGCACCCACGCATGATAGTCCTATTATCTTTTTGAATTCTCCCGACTACACTATATCGGAGAAGTTTGTGCTTATTAAGGATTATATTGATGGGTTGCCTTTTACCATTGCACATGATAATTTTGATGAATGTGATATGCATGTGCTTGCTTCTCCTACTTACAATTATTATGAGAGAGTAACTAGATCTCCACCTCTCTATGTTTCCCATACTATGAAATTGCAAGAAACTGTTTATACTATGCATTGGCCTTTACTATGTGTGCATGAGTTGTTCTTTTATGACATGCCAATGCATAGGAAGAGAGTTAGACTTCGTTGTTGCATGAGATATCTTACCTTGTGCTCACAACTAAATTTAAAATCATTGTTAATTAGAATTGGCTTTGATATACCTTGGTATCCGGGTGGATTCACTACTTGAGCACTATATGCCTAGCTTAATGGCTTTAAAGAAAGCGCTGCCAGGGAGACAACCCGGAAGTTTTAGAGAGTCATTTATTTCTGTTGAGTGCTTTTATATAGTTTAAAAACAAAAATATAAAGTGGGGAACCCAAAACATTTCAAAAAGAAAAGCGAAAGTGAAAGAGACAAGCATTGTTGAAGTGGAAGAGCTCCTTGAACTTTGTTCATGCTCACGGAAACTTTGTGAATCTTGATTACAGAAACTTTTCATCAAAAATAGTTATCCCCTTATACAATTCCTTTGTATTATAAAAATAATGTGCCAAGGTTTGCCTTTAGGATGTTTACAATGCTTGTTGGTTTGTACGGTGCAGGATAGAAACTTTGGCTGTAGTGCGTGATTTTACATTTTGTACAGGAACGTCAAACGGTTCTAATTCTTTTTGCACTGTCTTTCTGTACAAATTGTTTATTTTTCATAATTTGGGTAGAATTGTTGGGTTACCAGAAGTATGGTGAATGTTCAGATTGCTACAGACTGTTCTGTTTTTGACAGATTCTGTTTTTGATGCATAGTTTACTTGTTTTGATGAAACTACCAATTTCTATCAGTGGATTAAGCCATGGAAAAGCTATATTACAGTAGACATAATACAAAAACAAAATATGAATTGGTTTGCTACAGTACTTAGAGTAGTTATTTGCTTTGTTATACTAACGGATCTTACCGAGTTTTCTGTTAAAGTTTTGTGTGGATGAAGTGTTTGATCGAGGAGGTCTCGATATGAGGAAAAGGAAGAGAGGCAAGAGCTCAAGCTTGGGGATGCCCAAGGTACCCCAAGTAAATATTCAAGGATACTCAAGCGTCTAATCTTGGAGATACCCCGGAAGGCATCCCTTCTTTCTTCAACAAATATCGGTATGTTTTCGTATTCGTTTCGTTCATGCGATATGTGCAAGTCTTGGAGCGTCTTTTGCAGTTAGTTTTCACTTTTCTTTTATGCACCATGCTGGTATGAGATAGTACTTGGTTGATTTATAGAATGCTCAGTGCACTTCACTTAAATCTTTTGAGTATGGCTTTATAGAATGCTTCATGTGCTTCACTTATATCATTTGAAGTTTGGATTTCCTGTTTCTCTTTCGCATAGAAAACCGCCATTTGTAGAATGCTCTTTTGCTTCACTTATATTTGTTAGAGCGTGGGCATATCTTTTGTAGAAAGAATTGAACTCTCTTGCTTCACTTATATCAATTTAGAGAGGTGACAGGAATTGGTTATTCACATGGTTAGTCATAAAATCCTACATAAACTTGTAGATCACTGAATATGATATGTTTGATTCCTTGAAATAGTTTTGCGATATAGAGATGATAATATGTGGGAGGTTCTCATAGATGGTTGTGTTTAGTAAGGATATTAGTGTTAAGGTTTATGATTCTCATAGCATGCACGTATGGTAAAAGTTCTGTGACAATTTTTTTTGCATGGGGTGCTCTTTTAATTGTCTTCCTTATGTGTGGTGGTCGGGATCGCGCGATGGTTAACTCCTACCAACCCTTCCCCTGGGAGCATGCGTAGTAGTACTTTGCTTCGAGGGGAAGTAGACTTTTGCAATAAGTATATGAGTTCTTTATGACTAATGTGAGTCCATGGATTATATGCACTCTTACCTTTCCGCAATTTGCTAGCCTCTACAGTACCATGCATTGCCCTTTCTCACCTCGAGAGTTGGTGCAAACTTCACCGGTGCATCCAAACCCCGTGATATGATACACTCTATCACACATAAGCCTCCTTATATCTTCCTCAAAACAGCCACCATACCTACCTATCATGGCATTTCCATAGCCATTCCGAGATATACTGCCATGCAACTTCCATCATCATATACATGACTTGAGCATTCATTGTCATATTGATTTGCATGATCGTAAGATAGCTAGCATGATGTTTTCATGGCTTGTCCATTTTTTGATGTCATTGCTACGCTAGATCATTGCACACCCCGGTACACCGCCGGAGGCATTCATATAGAGTCATATCTTTGTTCTAGTATCGAGTTATAATATTGAGTTGTAAGTAAATAAAAGTGTGATGATCATCATTATTAGAGCATTGCCCCAGTGAGGAAAGGATGATGGAGACTATGATTCCCCCACAAGTCGAGATGAGACCCCGGACTTTATGAAAAATAAAAGAGGCCAAAGAAGCCCAAATAAAAAAAGAGGCCAAAGAAGCCCACCAAAAAAAATATGAGAGAAAAAGAGAGAAGGGGCAATGCTACTATCCTTTTACCACACTTGTGCTTTAGAGTAGCACCATGTTCTTGATAGAGAGAGCCTCCTATGCTTTCAGTTTCATATAGTAGTGGGAATTTTCATTATAGAACTTGGCTTGTATATTCCGATGATGGGCTTCCTCAAATGCCCGAGGTCTTCATGAGCAAGCAAGTTGGATGCCCACCCACTTAGTTTCTAGTTTGAGCTTTCATACACTTATAGCTCTTAGTGCATCTGTTGCATGGCAATCCCTACTCCTCGCATTGACATCAATTGATGGGCATCTCCATAGCCCGTTGATTAGCCACATCGATGTGAGACTTTCTCCCTTTTTGTCTTCTCCACATAAACCTCCACCATCATATTCTATTCCACCTATAGTGCTATATCCATGTCTTGCGCTCATGTATTGCGTGAGGGTTGAAAAAGCTGAAGCGCGTTAAAAAGTATGAACCAATTGCTTGGCTGAAACCGGGGTTGTGCATGATAGGAGTATTTTGTGTGATGAAAATGAAGCATGGCCTAACTATATGATTTTGTAGGGATAGCATTCTTTAGCATTGATATTTTGAAAGACATGACTGTTTGTTGGGATGCCCTAAGTATTATTGTTTTTATGTCAAAAGATAGACTATTGCTTTGAATCACTTGTATCTTAATATTTATGCCATGATTAGACATACGATCAAGATTATGCTAGGTAGCATTCCACATCAAAAATTATCTTTTTTATCATTTACCTACTCGAGGACGAGCAGGAATTAAGCTTGGGGATGCTGATACGTCTCCGTCATATCAATATTTTTTGATTGTTCCATGCCAATATTATTCAACTTTCATATACTTTTGGCGACTTTTTATATTATTTTTGGGACTAACATATGGATCCAGTGCCCAGTGCCAGTTCCTGTCTGTTGCATGTTTTATGTTTCACAGAAACCCCATATCAAACGGACTCCAAACGGGATAAAAACGGACGGAGAATTATTTTGGAATATTTGTGATTTTTGGGAAGTAAAATCAATGCGAGATGGGGCCCGAGGTGGCCATGAGATAGGGGCCCACGCTCACTCCAAGTGGCCGCAACCCCACCCTCCTGGGCACCCCGTAAGGAGGTTGATGCCCTTCTTTGGCCACAAGAAAGCTAATTTTTGTAAAAAGATCTGGGCGAAGGTTTGAATCCAATCGGAGTTACGGATCTCCGGATATAAAAGAAACGGTGCCAGGGCAGAATCCCAGAACGCAGAAACAGAGAGAGACAGAGAGATAGATCCAATCTCGGAGGGGCTCTCGCCCCTCCCAAGCCATGGGAGCCAAGGACCAGAGGGGAAACCCTTCTCCCATCTAGGGAGGAGGTCAAGGAAGAAGAAGAAGAAGGGGGGCTCTCTCCCCCTTGCTTCCGGTGGCGCCGGAGCGCTGCCGGGGGCCATCATCATCACCGCGATCTACACCAATACCTCCGCCATCTTCACCAACATCTCCATCACATTCCCCCCTCTATCTACAGCGGTCCACTCTCCCACAACCCACTGTACCCTCTACTTGAACATGGTGCTTTATGCTTCATATTATTATCCAATGATGTGTTGCCATCCTATGATGTCTGAGTAGATTTTCGTTGTCCTATTGGTGGTTGATGAATTGCTATGATTGATTTAATTTGCTTGTGGTTATGTTGCTATCCTTTGGTGCCCATCATATGAGCATGCGCGTGGATCACACCATAGGGTTAGTTGTATGTTGGTAGGACTATGTATTGGAGGGCAAGAGTGACGGAAGCTTCAACCTAGCTTAGAAATTGATGCATACGGGATTAAAGGGTGCCAATATATCTTAATGCTATGGTTGGGTTTTACCTTAATGAACGTTAGTAGTTGCAAATGCTTGCTAATAGTTCCAATCATAAGTGCATAGAATTCCAAGTCAGGGATGACATGCTAGCAGTGGCCTCTCCCACATAAAACTTGCTATCGGTCTAGTAAAGTAGTCAATTGCTTAGGGACAATTTCACAACTCCTACCACCACTTTTCCACACTCGCTATATTTACTTTATTGCTTGTTTATCTAAACAGCCCCTATTTTCTATTTACGCGTTCTTTACTTTCGTGCAAATCTATCCAACAACACCTACAAACTACTTCTAGTTTCATACTTGTTCTAGGTAAAGCGAACGTCAAGCGTGGGTAGGGTCGTATCAGTGGCAGATAGGACTTGAGAGAGTATTTATTCTACCTTTAGCTCCTCATTGGGTTCGACACTCTTACTTATCAAAAGAGGCTATAACTATCCTGTATACTTGCGGGTCATCAATCACCCCCATCACCAAGAAACATTTCTTTAGTCCTCACTAAGGATAATTTTGACCGCTGTCCATTGATCTACTCTTAGATCACTATTGTACCCCCTTGCCAAACTTATGGCAAGGTACACAATAGGACTGGTACACAGCACATCATACTTTGTAGATCATATGATTTGGCATAGGGAATGACTTTCATTCTCTTTCTGTCTTCTACGATGGTCGGGCTTTGTGTCTTACTCAACTTAGGACCTTGTAATACAGGAAAGAACCCTTTCTTTGCTTGATCCATTTTGCACTTCTTCAAAACTTCATCAAGGTATGTACTTTGTGAAAGTCCAATTAGGCGTCTTGATCTATCTCTATAGATCTTAATGCCAAATATATAGGCAGCTTCACCGAGGTCTTTCATTGAAAAACTCTTATTCAAGTATCCCTTTATGCTATCCAGAAATTCTATATCATTTCCAATCGACAATATGTCATCCACATAAATTATTAGAAATGCTACAGAGCTCCCACTCACTTTCTTATAAATACAGGTATCTCCAAAAGTCTATATAAATCCACATGCTTTGATCAACTCATCAAAGCGTATATTCCAACTCCAAGAGGCTTGCACCAGTCCATAAATGGATCGCTGGAGCTTGCACACTTTGTTAGCACCCTTTGGATCGACAAAACCTTCTGGTTGCATCATATACAACTCTTCTTCCAGAAATCCATTCAGAAATGCAGTTTTGACATCCAATTGCCAAATTTCATAATCATAAAATGTAGTAATTGCTAACATGATTCGGACGGATTTAAGCATCGCTAGAGTTGAGAAAATCTCATTGTAGTCAACACCTTGAACTTGTTAAAACCTTTTTGCGAAAAGTCGAGTGCTACCTCTTGAGCACTGCGTTGGATTTCCCCGAAGAGGAGAGGATGATGCAGTAAAGTAGCATAAGTATTTCCCTCGGTTTTTGAGAACCAAGGTATCAATCCAGTAGGAGATCACACACAAGTCCCTCGTACCTACACAAAACGATAGCAACTCGCACCCAACGCTTAGGGGTTGTCAATCCCTTCAAGGTCACTTACGAGAGTGAGATGTGATAGAGATAATATTTTTGGTATTTCTGATAGATAGATGCAAAGTAAAAAGTAAAAGGCAAAGTAAAACAAAGCAAGTAAATAAAGTAATGGAGATTGATATGATGAGAATAGACCCGGGGACCATAGGTTTCACTAGTGGTTTCTCTCAAGAGCATAAGTATTTTACGGTGGGTGAACAAATTACTCTTGAGCAATTGATAGAAAAGCGAATAATTATGAGATTATCTAGGTATGCTCATGTATATAGGCATCACGTCCAAAACAAGTAGATTGAAACGATTCTGCATCTACTACTATTACTATACTCATCAACCGCTATCCAGCATGCATCTAGAGTATTAAGTAAAACAGAGTAACGCCTTAAGCAAGATGACATGATGTAGAGGGATAAATTCATGCAATATGATAAAAAACCCATCTTGTTATCCTCGATGGCAACAATACAATACGTGCCTTGCAACTTATTCACTAAGTAAGGACACCGCAAGATTGGACCCAAAGCTAAACACTTCTCCCATGGCAAGAACAACCAATGTAGTTGGCCAAACCAAAAAGATAATTCGAAGAGACTTGCAAAGATAACTCAATCATACATAAAAGAATTCAGAGAAGAATCAAATATTGTTCATAGATAAGCTGGATCATAAACCCACAATTCATCGGTCTCAACAAACACACCGCAAAAAGAAGATTACATCGAATAGATCTCCACAAGAGAGGGGGAGAACATTGTATTGAGATCCAAAAAGAGAGAAGAAGTCATCTAGCTAATAACTATGGACCCGAAGGTCTGAAGTAAACTACTCACACTTCATGGGAGAGGCTATGGTGTTGATGTAGAAGCCCTTCGTGGTAGATGCCCTCTCCGGCGGAGCTCCGGAACAGGCCTCAAGATGGGATCTCACGGATACAGAAGGTTGCGGCGTTGGAATTAGGTTTTTGGCTCCGTATATGATCTGACGGGGGTACGTAGGTATATATAGGAGGAAGGAGTACGCCGGTGGAGCAACAGAGGGGCCACGAGGCAGGGGGGTGCGCCCTCCACCCTCGTGACCGCCTCTGGCACTTCTTGGAGTAGGGTCCAAGTCTCCTGGATCACGTTCGGTTGGAAAATCACGTTCCCGAAGGTTTTATTCCGTTTGGACTCCGTTTGATATTCTGTTTCTTTGAAATACTGAAATAGGCAAAAAACAACAATTCTGGGCTGGGCCTCCGGTAATAGGTTAGTCTCAAAAATAATATAAAAGTGGAAAATAAAAGCCCAATATAGTCCAAAACAGTAGACAAAGTAGCATAGAGTAATCAAAAATTATAGATACGTTGGAGACGTATCAAGCATCCCCAAGCTTAATTCCTGCTCGTCCTCGAGTAGGTAAATGATAAAAAAGAATTTTTGTTGCGGAGTGATACTTTGGCATAATTTCAATGTAAATCTTCTTAATTGTGACATGAATATTCAGATCCGAAAGATTCAAGACAAAAGTTCATATTAACATAAAAGTAATAATACTTCAAGCATACTAATCAAAGCAATCATGTCTTCTCAAAATAGCATGGTTAAAGAAAGTTATCCCTAAAAATCGTATAGTCTGGCTATGCTCTATATTCATCACACAATGTATTTAATCATGCACAACCCCGATGACGAGCCAAGCAATTGTTTCATACTTTAGAAATCTCCAACTTTTTCAACTTTCACGCAATACATGAGCGTGAGCCATGGACATAGCACTATAGGTGGAATAGAACGATGGTTGTGGAGAAGACAAAAAGGAGAAGATAGTCTCACATCAACTAGGCATATCAATGGGCTATGGAGATGCCCATCAATAGATATCAGTGTGAGTGAGTAGGGATTGCCATGCAACGGATGCACTAGAGCTATAAGTATATGAAAGCTCAACAAAAGAAACTAAGTGGGTGTGCATCCAACTTGCTTGCTCACGAAGACCTATGGCACTTTTGAGGAAGCCCATCATTGGAATACAAAAGCCAAGTTCTATAATGAAAAATTCCCACTAGTATATGAAAGTGACAACATATGAGACTCTCTATCATGAAGATCATGGTGCTTATTTTGAAGCACAAGTGTGGAAAAAGGATAGTAGCATTGTCCCTTCTCTCTTTTTCTCTCATTTTTTTATTTGGCCTTTCTCTTTTTTTTATGGCCACTCCTTTTTTTTATTTGGGCCTTTTCTCTTTTTTTATGGCCACTCTTTTTTTTCGTCCGGAGTCTCATCCCGACTTATGGGGGAATCATAGTCTCCATCATCCTTTCCTCACTGGGACAATGCTCTAATAATGATGATCATCACACTTCTATTTTTCTTACAACTCAACAATTACAACTCAATACTTAGAACAAGATATGACTCTATATGAATGCCTCCGGCGGTGTACCGGGATATGTAATGAATCATGAGCGACACGTATGAAAATTATGAAGGTGGCCTTGCCACAAATACAATGTCAACTACATGTTCATGCAAAAAGGAATATGACAAAAGTGATACATGTCATATGAACGGAACGGTGGAAAGTTGCATGGCAATATATCTCGGAATGGCTATGAAAATGCCATAATAAGTAGGTATGGTGGCTGTTTTGAGGAAGGTATATGGTGGGTGTATGATACCGGCCAAAAGTGTGCGGTATTAGAGAGGCTAGCAATGGCGGAAGGGTGAGAGTGCGTATAATCCATGGACTCAACATTAATCAAAAGAACTCATGCACTTATTGCAAAAATTTAGAAGTCATCAAAAACCAAAGCATTAAACGCATACTCCTAGGGGGATAGATTCGTAAGAAAAGACCATCGCTCGTCCCCGACTGCCACTCATAAGGAAGACAATCAATAAATAAAATCGTGCTCCGACTTCATCACAAGCGGTTCAGCATACGTGCATGCTACGGGAATGACAAACTTCAACACAAGCATTCTTTAAATTCATAATTACCTCTACTAGCATTGCTTTAATATTATCACCTCCATATCTCAAAACAATTATCAAGTATCAAACTTATCTTAGTATTCAACGCACTCAAAAGAAAGTTTCACAAATCTTGAATACCAAGTATATTAACTTTAAGCAAATTACCATGCTATTAACAACTCTCAAAATAATCTAAGTGAAGCATGAGAGATTAATAGTTCTTTAAAACAAATCCACCATCGTGCCCTAAAATATTTAAGTGAAGTACTAGAGCAAAAATTATTACGCTCAAAGGATATAAGTGAAGCACAATGAGCAAAACTATCAAGCTCAAAAGATATAAGTGAAGCACTATGAGCAAAACTATCAAACTCAAAAGATATAAGTGAAGCACTATGAGCAAAACTATCAAACTCAGAAGGTATAAGTGAAGCACGTAGAGTATTCTAGGAAATTCATTATCATGTATGGCTCTCTCAAAAGGTGTGTACAGCAAGGATGATTGTGGCAAACTAACAAGCAAAGACACAAATAATACAAGACGCTCCAAGCAAAACACATATCATGTAGTGAATAAAAATATAGCTCCAAGTAAATTACCGATGGAAGTAGACGGAAGAGGGGATGCCTTTCGGGGCATCCCCAAGCTTTGAATTTTTGGTGTCCTTGGATTATATTGGGGGTGCCATGGGCATCCCCAAGCTTAGTCTCTTGCCACTCTTTGTTCCATAATCCATCAAAAGAATTCACCCAAAACTTGAAAACTTCACAACACAAAACTCAATAGAAATCTCGTGAGCTCCGTTAGTGAAAGAAAACAAAAGACTACTTCAAGATACTGTAATGAACTAATTCTTTATTTATAATGGTGTTAAACCTACTGTATTCCAACTTCCTTATGTTTATAAATTAATTTATTAGCCATAGATGCATTGAAATAAGCAAACAACACACGAAAAACAGAATCTGTCAAAAACAGAACAGTCTGTAGCAATCTGTAACTAACGCAAACTTCTGTAACTCTAAAAATTCTACCAAAAATAGGACGTACTATAAAATTTGCTTATTGAACAGCAGCAGAAAGAATCAATGCAAAATCTCGTTCCTGAGATTTATTGATTTTTTTCTTGTGAGCGCAAAGTTTCTGTTTTTCAGCTGAATCAAATCAACTATCATCATAGCTTATCCTATAGGTTCTACTTGGCACAAACACTAATTAAAACACAAAACCACATCTAAACAGAAAATAGAAACAAAATTTAACACTAAACAGGAACAAAAACAAAGAACATAAAATAAAATTGGATTGCCTCCCAACAAGCACTATCGTTTAACGCCCCTAGCTAGGCATAAAAGCGAAGATATATCTAAGTTTTACCATCTTTGGTAGGCAATCCATAGGTGGCTCTCATGATAGATTCATATGGTAGTTTTATTTTATTTCTAGGGAAGTGTTCCATACCCTTTCTCAAGGGAAATTGGAATCTAATATTCCCTTCCTTCATATCAATAATCGCACCAATCGTTCTAAGGAAAGGTCTACCAAGAATAATAGGACATGAAGTATTGCAATCTATATCAAGAACGATAAAATCTACGGGCACATAATTCATATTGGCAACAATAAGAACATCATTAATTCTTCCCATAGGCTTTTTAATAGTGGAATCCGCAAGATGCAAATTTAGAGAGCAATCTTCAAAGTCACGGAAATCTAGCAAATCACACAAAGTTTTGGGAATAGTGGAGACACTAGCACCCAAATCACACAAAGCATGAAACTCATAATCTTTAATTTTAATTTTGATAGTAGGTTCCCACTCATCATAGAGTTTTCTAGGGATAGAAACTTTCAACTCAAGATTTTCTTCATAAGATTGCATCAAGGCATCAACAATGTGTTCGGTAAAGGCCTTATTTGACTATAAGCATGAGAAGAATCTAGCACGGATTGCAACAAGGAAATACAACCAATCAAAGAGCAATTTTCATAATTAAATTCCTTGAGATCCAAAATAGTGGGTTTAGCAACATCAAGATTTTTATTTCTTTCAATCCCACTTTCATCAATTTAATCATCAAGATCTAGAAACTCAGAATTCTTAGAACGCCTTCTAGGTAAAGGAAGATCATATTCAGATTCATCAAGATTCATATTGCAAAACAAGGATTTAATAGGGGATACATCAATAACTTTTAGATCTTCATCTTGATTTTCATAGGAATCGGAAGAACATGCTTTAATAAAGGCATCTTTGGAAGCACGCATCCTAGCGGTTCTTTCCTTGCACTCATAAATGGAAATTCTCATAGCTTTGAGAGACTCATTAATATCATGCTTAGGAGGGATAGATCTAAGCTTTAAAGAATCAATTTCAAGGGAAATTCTATCAACGTTCCTCGCCAAATCATCAACTTTAAGCAATTTTTCTTCAAGCAAGGCATTAAAATTCTTTTGTGAATTCATAAACTCTTTAACACTACTCTCAAATTCAGAGGGCATTTTAATAAAATTTCCATAAGAGTTGTTGTAGGAATTTCCATAATTATTAGAAGGATTACTAGGATAAGGCTTAGGATTAAAATTCCCTCTATACGCGTTATTTCCAAAACTATTCCTTCCAACAAAATTCACATCCATAGATTCATTGTTATTCTCAATCAAAGTAGATAAAGGCATATCATTGGGATCAAGAGAAGTATTTTTAGTAGCAAACATCTTCATAAGCTCATCCATCTTTTCACTCAAAACATTGATTTCTTCTATAGCATGCACTTTTTTACTAGAATTTCTTTCGGTATGCCATTGAGAATAATTAGCCATAATATTATCAAGCAACTTGGTAGCATCTCCTAACGTAATTTCCATAAAAGTACCTCCCGCGGCCGAATCTAAAAGATTTCTAGAAGCAAAATTCAATCCGGCATAAAATTTTTGTATGATCATCCATAAATTCAAACCATGAGTACGGCAATTGTGAAGCATTAATTTCATTCTTTCCGAAGATTGGGCAACATGTTCATGATCAAGTTGTTCAAAATTCATGATATCGTTCCTAAGAGTGATAATCTTAGCGGGAGGAAAATACTTAGAGATAAAAGCATCTTTGCACTTGTTCCAAGAATCGATACTATTTTTAGGCAAAGACGAAAACCAAATTTTAGCACGATCTCTAAGTGAAAACGGAAATAACTTCAATTTGACAATATTGTTATCCGTATCTTTCTTCTTTTGCATATCACACAAATCAACAAAATTGTTTAGATGAGTAGCGGCATCTTCACTAGGAAGGCCGGCGAATTGATCTTTCATAACAAGATTCAGCAAAGCGGTATTGATTTCACAAGACTCATCATTATTAAGAGGAGCAATCAGAGTACTAAGGAAATCATTATTATTGGTATTCGAGAAATCACACAATTTGGTATTATCTTGTGCCATGGCAACAAGTCATCCAACACACAAGCAAAGGCAAATGAGAAAAAGGCAAAAGAGAAAGAGAGGAGAAGATTGGGAAAGAGAGGGCGAATAAAACGGCAAGGGTGAAGTAGGGGAGAGGAAAACGAGAGGCAAATAATGTAATGCGAGAGATAGGGATTATGATGGGTACTTGGTATAGTTGACTTTTGCGCGAATTCCCCGGCAACGGCGCCAGAAATTCTTCTTGCTACCTCTTGAGCACTACATTGGATTTCCCCAAAGAGGAGAGGATGATGCAGTAAAGTAGCGTCAGTATTTCCCTCAGTTTTTGAGAACCATGGTATCAATCTAGTAGGAGATCACACACAAGTCCCTCGTACCTACACAAAACGATAGCAACTCGCAACCAACTCTTAGGGGTTGACAATCCCTTCACGGTCACTTACGAGAGTGAGATCTGACAGAGATAATATTTTTGGTATTTTTGATAGATAGATGCAAAGTAAAAAGTAAAACGCAAAGTAAAACAAAGCAAGTAAATAAAGTAATGGAGATTGATATGATGAGAATAGACCCGGGGGCCATAGGTTTCACTAGTGGCTTCTCTCAAGAGCATAAGTATTTTACGGTGGGTGAACAAATTACTGTTGAGCAATTGATAGAAAAGCGAATAATTATGAGATTATGTTGGTATGATCATGTATATAGGCATCACGTCCAAAACAAGTAGATCGAAATGATTCTGCATCTACTACTATTACTATACTCATCAACCGCTATCCAGCATGCATCTAGAGTATTAAGTAAAACAGAGTAACGCCTTAAGCAAGATGACATGATGTAGAGGGATAAATTCATGCAATATGATAAAAACCCCATCTTGTTATCCTCGATGGCAACAATACAATACGTGCCTTGCAACTCTTTTTGTTACTGAGTAAGGACACCGCAAGATTGAACCCAAAGCAAAACACTTCTCCCATGGCAAGAACTACCAATCTAGTTGGCCAAACCAAAAAGATAATTCGAAGAGACTTGCAAAGATAACTCAATCATACAAAAAAGAATTCAGAGAAGAATCAAATATTGTTCATAGATAAGCTGGATCATAAACCCACAATTCATCGGTCTCAACAAACACACCGCAAAAAGAAGATTACATCGAATAGATCTTCACAAGAGAGGGGTAGAACATTGTATTGAGATCCAAAAAGAGAGAAGAAGCCATCTAGCTAATAACTATGGACCTGAAGGTCTGAAGTAAACTACTCACACTTCATGGGAGAGGCTATGGTGTTGATGTAGAAGCCCTTCGTGGTAGATGCCCTCTCCGGCGGAGCTCCGGAACAGGCCCCAAGATGGGATCTCACGGATACAGAAGGTTGCGGTGGTGGAATTAGGTTTTTGGCTCCGTATATGATCTGACGGGGGTACGTAGGTATATATAGGAAGAAGGAGTACGTTGGTGGAGCAACAGGCCCCACGAGGCAGGGGGGCGCGCCCAGGGGGGCGCCCTCCACCCTCGTGCCCGCCTCTGGCACTTCTTTGAGTATGGTCCAAGTCTCCTGGATCACGTTCGGTTGGAAAATCATGTTCCCGAAGGTTTTATTCCGTTTGGACTCCGTTTGATATTCTGTTCCTTCGAAATACTGAAATAGGCAAAAAACAGCAATTCTGGGCTAGGCCTCCGGTTAATAGGTTAGTCCCAAAAATAATATAAAAGTGGAAAATAAAAGCCTAATATAGTCCAAAACACAAAGTAGCATGGAGTAATCAAAAATTATAGATACGTTGGAGACGTATCATCGAGCTTTGTAGATAGTAACACTATTATCAGTGTCCGTCTTCCTCTTGAAGATCCATTTATTTAATATGGCTTGCCGATCATCGGTTAAGTCCACCAAAGTCCACACTTTGTTCTCATACATGGATCCCAACTCAGATTTCATGGCCTCAAGCCATTTTGCGGAATCTGGGCTCATCATCGCTTTCTCATAGTTCGTAGGTTCATCATGGTCTAGTAACATGACTTCTAGAATAGGATTAACGTACTACTCTGGTGCGGACCGTAATCTGGAAGACCTACGAGGTTCTGTAATAACTTGATCTGAAGTTTCATGATCATCATCATTAACTTCCTCACTAACTGGTGTAGGAATCACTAGAACTGATTACTATGATGAACTACTTTCCAATAAGGGAGAAGGTACAATTACCTCATCAAGTTCTACTTTCCTCCTACTCACTTCTTTCGAGAGAAAGTCCTTCTCTAGAAAGGATCCATTCTTAGCAACAAATATCTTGCCTTCGGATCTGTGATAGAAGGTGTACCCAATAGTTTCCTTTGGGTATCCTATGGAGATGCACTTCTCCGATTTGGGTTCGAGCATATCAGGTTGAATTTTTTTCACATAATCATCGCAGCCCCAAACTTTGAGAAACGACACCTTTGGTTTCTTACCAAACCACAGTTCATAAGACGTCGTCTCAACGGGTTTTGATGGTGCCCTATTTAAAGTGAATGCAACTGTCTCTAATGCATAACCCCAAAACGATAGTGGTAAATCGGTAAGAAACGTCATAGATCGCACCATATCCAATAAAGTGCGGTTATGACGTTTGGACACACCATAATGCTGTGGTGTTCCAGGTGGCGTTAATTGTGAAACTATCCCATGTTGTTTCAAATGAAGACCAAACTCGTAACTCGAATATTCTCCTCCACGATCAGATCGTAGAAACTTTATTTTCTTGTTACGATGATTTTCCACTTCACTCTGAAATTCTTTGAACTTTCCAAATGTTTCAGACTTATGTTTCATTAAGTAGATATATCTGTTCAAATCATTTGTGAATGTCAGAAAATAACGATACCTGCCACAAGCATCAACACTCATTAGACTGCATACATCGGTATGTATTATTTCCAATAAGTCACTAGCTCGTTCCATTGTTCTGGAGAACAGAGTTTTAGTCATCTTGCCCATAAGGTACAATTCGCAAGCATCAAATTATTCATAATCAAGTGATTCCAAAAGTCCATCTTTATGGAGTTTCTTCATGCGCTTTACACCGATATGACCCAAACGGCAGTGCCACAAATATGTTTGCACCATCATTATCAACTTTGCATCTTTTGGCATCAATATTATGAATATGTGTATCACTATGATCAAGATTCAATAAACCATCAACATTGGGTGTATGACCATAGAAGGTTTTATTCATGTAAACAGAATAACAATTTATTCTCTGTCTTAGAAGAATAATCATATCGCAATAAACATGATGTAATCATATTTATACTCAACACAAACACCAAATAACATTTATTTAGGTTCAACACTAATCTCCAAAGTATAGGGAGTGTGCGATGATGATCATATCAATCTTGGAACTACTTCCAACACTCATCGTCACTTCACCCTCAACTAGTCTCTGTTTATTCTGTAACTCCTGTTTCGAGTTACTAACCTTAGCAACTGAACAAGTATCAATTACCCAGGGGCTACTATAACACTAGTAAGGTACACATCAATAACCTGTATATCAAATATACCCTTGTTCACTTTGCCATCCTTCTTATCCACCGAATATTCAGGGCATTTCCGCTTCCAGTGACCATTTCCTTTGAAGTGGAAGCACCCAGTTTCAGGCTTTGGTCCAGCTTTGGGCTTCTTCACGGGAGTGACAACTTGCTTGTCATTCTACATGAAGTTCCCTTTCTTTCCCTGTGACCTTTTTCTTGAAACTAGTGGTCTTGTCAATCATCAATACTTGATGCTCTTTCTTGATTTCTACCTTCGTCGATTTCAGCATTACGAAGAGCTCAGGAATCGTTTTCATCATCCCTTGCATACTATAGTTCATCACGGAGTTCCATTAACTCGGTGATGGTGACTAGAGAACTCTATCAATCACTATCGTATCTGGAAGATTAACTCCCACTTGATTCAAGTGATTGTAGTATTCAGACATTCTGAGTACATGCTCACTAGTTGAGAAATTCTCCTTCATCTTTTAGGCAAAGTACTTTGTCAGAGGTCTCATACCTCTTGACATGGGCATGAGTCTGAAATACCAATTTCATCTCTTGGAACATCTCATATGCTCCGTGATGTTTCAAAAATGTTTTTGAAGACCCGGTTCTAAGCCGTAAAGCATGATGCACAAAACTATCAAGTAGTCATCATATTGAGCTAGCCAAAACATTCATAACGTCTACATCTGCTTCTGCAATATGTATGTCACCCAGCGGTGCATCAAGGACATAATTCTTCTGTGCAAAAATGAGGATACACGTTAGATCACGGACCTAGTCCGCATCTTTGCTACCAACATCTTTCAACTTAGTTTTCTCTAGGAACATATAAAAAACATAGGGAAGCTATAACGCGAGCTATTGATCTACAACATAATTTGCAAAATACTATCAGGACTAAGTTCATGATAAATTAAAGTTCAATTAATCATATTACTTAAGAACTCCCACTTAGATAGACATCCCTCTAGTCATCTAAATCATCACGTGATCCAAATCAACTAAACCATGTCCGATCATCACGTGAGATGGAGTAGGATTCAATGGTGAACATCACTATGTTGATCATATCTACTGTATGATTCACGCTCGACCTTTCGGTCTCCAGTGTTCCGAGGCCATATCTGCATATGCTAGGCTCGTCAAGTTTAACCCAAGTATTCTGCGTGTGCAAAACTGGAGCCTATCACACCCGATCATCACGTGGTGTCTCAGCACGAAGAACTGTCGCAACGTTGCATACTCAGGGAGAACACTTGTACCTTGAAATTTAGTGAGAGATCATCTTATAATGCTACCGTCAAACTAAGCAAAATAAGATGCATAAAGGATAAACATCACATGCAATCAATATAAGTGATATGATATGGCCATCATCATCTTGTGCCTTTGATCTCCATCTCCAAAGCACCGTCATGATCACCATCATCACCGGCACTACACCTTGATCTCTATCGTAGCATCATTGTCACCTTGCCAACTATTGTTTCTACGACTATCGCTACCGCTTAGTGATAGAGTAAAAAACAATTACATGGCGATTGCATTGCATACAATAAAGCGACAACCATATGGCTCCTGCCAGTTGCCGATAACTCTGTTACAAAACATGATCATCTCATACAATAAAATTTAGCATCATGTCTTGACCATATCACATCAAAACATGCATTGCAAAAACAAGTTAGACGTCCTGTACTTTGTTGTTGCAAGTTTTACGTGGCTGCTATGGCTGAGAAAGAACCGTTCTTACCTACGCATCAAAACCACAATGATTTTTTTTCAAGTATGTGCTATTTTAACCTTCAACAAGGACCGGGCATAGCCACAATCGATTCAACCAAAGTTGGAGAAACTGACACCCTCCAGCCACCTGTGTGCGAAGCACTGATACATCTCCAACGTATCTACTTTTCCAAACACTTTTGCCCTTGTTTTGGACTCTAACTTGCATGATTTGAATGAAACTAACCTGGACTGACGTTGTTTTCAGCAGAACTGCCATGGTGTTGTTTATTGTGCAGAAAACAAAAGTTCTCAGAATGACCTGAAAATCCACGGGGGTAACTTTTGGAAAATATAAAAAATACTGGTGAAAGAATCAAGGCCAGGGGCCCACACCCTAGCCACGAGGGTGGGGGCGCACCCCCCCTGTCTCATGGCCCCCCTGATGCTCCACCAACCTCAACTCCAACTCTATATATTTCGTTTCGCGAAGAAAAAAACCAGAAAAAAAGTTTCATCACATTTTACGATACGGAGCCGCCGCCAAGCCCTGTTCTCTCTCGGGAGGGCTGATCTGGAGTCCGTTCGGGGCTCTGGAGAGGGGGATTCGTCGTTGTCGTCATCATCAACCATCCTCCATCACCAATTTCATGATGCTCACCGCCGTGCGTGAGTAATTCCATCGTAGGTTTGCTGGACGGTGATGGGTTGGATGAGATTTACCATGTAATCAAGTTAGTTTTGTTAGGGTTTGATCCCTAATATCCACTATGTTCTGAGATTGATGTTGCTATGACTTTGCTATGCTTAATGCTTTTCACTAGGGCCCGAGTGCCATGATTTCAGATTTGAACCTATTATGTTTTCATGAATATATGTGAGTTCTTGATCCTATCTTGCAAGTCTATAGTCACCTATTATGTGTTATGATCCAACAACCCCGAAGTGACAATAATCGGTATACTTCTCGGTGATGACCATAATTTGAGGAGTTCATGTATTCACTATGTTCTAATGCTTTGTTCTGGTTCTCTATTAAAAGGAGGCCTTAATATCCCTTAGTTTCCACTAGGACCTCGCAGCCACGGGAGGGTAGGACAAAAGATGTCATGCAAGTTCTTTTCCATAAGCACGTATGACTATATTCGGAATACATGCCTACATTACATTGATGAACTGGAGCTAGTTCTGTGTCACCCTATGTTATAGCTATTACATGACGAAACACATCCGACATAATTATCCATCATTGATCCAATGCCTACGAGCTTTTCACATATTGTGCTTCACTTATTTACGTTTCCGTTGCTACTGTTACAACTACTACAAAACTGTTATCTTTACTTTTGACACTGTTACCATTACTATCATATTATTTTGCTACTAAATACTTTGCTGTAGATACTAAGTTATCTAGGTGTGGTTGAATTGACAACTCAACTGCTAATACTTAATAATATTCTTTGGCTCCCCTTGTGTCGAATCAATAAATTTGGGTTGAATACTCTACCCTCGAAAGCTGTTGCGATCCCCTACACTTGTGGGTTATCAAGACTAATTTCTGGCGCCGTTGCCGGGGAGCATAGCTCTATTCTTTGAGTAACTTGGGATTTATATCTACTGATCACTATGAGGAACTTGAAATACGAAAGAACAAAGATTTTTCCCTCAACTACGAGGGGAGGTAAGGAACTACCATCTAGCTCTGCACTAGATTCTCCTTCTGTTTTGAGTAAGCTTGCGACACCTAAACCTGCTACTGCTATGAACTCTGATATGTCGCATGTTATTGATGATGCCACTTCTGCTATGCATGATACTTATGATGAAACTACTTCTGTGCGTGATACTACTTTGCTATTGGGTGAATTTCTTGATGAACAACTTGCTATGGTTAGAGAGATTGAAATTATTGATGATAGTGATGTTGAAAGTTCTCCCCCTGATTATGAATTGCATGTTGTTCCTAAGGGTTATGTTATGGATGAAGAAGCTGCTAGAGCTATTTTTGCTTGCAAGGATAGATATTATCTTAAGAAGTTATTAGCTAAATGGAAGCAGCAATCTCTTAATGCTAGAATGAAACCCGACCCCGCTTTTGCTACTTCACCTATCTGTGTTACTGATAATGTCGTGGAATTATCACGTCAGATGTCCTAGTGTGAGGAATTAGTCGTGAGGCCAACGCATCTATGCGGTAGCTTGAAGGGGTTGGTCGGAATCAGATATGCGAGGCAATCAACACACAAGACAAAGATTTAGACAGCTTCGGGCCCCGGGAAACATCATCCGGTAATAACCCTACATGCTGCTTGTGGCTAGGTCTCATTATGATAATGAGGGAGTCGCCGGTAAGCCGGCTCTTGTGTCTAGCCCTAGAGATTGTTTCTTCTTTCATGTCCCTCTTTAGGGAGCCCTGCCCCTCCTTATATAAGTTAGAGGGGCGGGTTACATGTGGAGTCCTAATAGGACCAGGACTAGTCTATCTTCTCTTACAAGTTAAATACAAGTCCGGCTCTTGCTTCCTCATAAAGGAAGTATTTTTCATCCCTTTCCTCTTAGGCCGGCCCATCATAACGTGAGCCGGCCTTCTGGGCTTTGGGCCTTGTTGTCCATCTGACCCGCCCGCCTGGTTACTAATGAGCAGCCAATATCGGTGGGTTATCTGTGAATCGCCAAGCTCCAGGTGGGTCACCAGTGAGTCGCCACGCTCCAGCCGGGTCGTACACCCGGCGGGTTACACTGCGGGGTATATCCCCGACATTAGCCCCCAGTTTAATTTGGATTTATCCATGTTAAACTGATCCTGTAGAACAAACACAAGAACAAATTTGACAGATTGTGTTCCGGGTTAAAAATTCTTGTAAGCCGGCACCTGATCATCCTTAATTTCTTGTGCTCCAGGTTAAATATTCTCCTGAGCTGGGACCTGATTATCCTTAAGTCCAATTGTCATTTCCTTCATCTAGAAAATCCGGGTCAATAAGCTAGCTTCATACTCAATTTGCTGATGTTGGTTTCTCACAGAAAAAAGTTGTGAAGAATAATCCACTTGAGTCGGCTTCCAAGGCGTCGGGTTAAATAATTTTGGTCTTCAAATACTCATCTGATATTCAGCCGGCATGAAGATGTAAAACTTGCCGGTTTATCATTACCAAAAATTGTCGGATTATAAAACAGACGATCCGGGTCATAATTGTTGTTGACACCGGTTTATGTAATTGATCCTCCTGATTTGCTCAAAACTGATAATTTGAAGATTTTTCTCCCTTATATCCATATTACCTGTAGCCCCCAAGTCTTGAGCAGAACAAAGTGATGGTTTAAGACTTTCTCCAATAGATGTTGCAACCTTGAAGAAATCCGGTTTATTCATCTCAATCATATAAACTGAATATTCCACACATGTAGCCCCCAAGTGCCAGTTTGTCATGTTTGCAGCAACCTGGGACTTATAATTGCTTTATGCTCATGAAAACTTCAACCAGTGTAGCCCCCAAGGGCCGGGTCATTATGCAATAATGAGCATGGACTTTGTAGATATAACCATGTAAATTTGAACAACAGTGTATAGCCCCCAAGGGCCGGCTTAGTAAGATAATACTGAGCTGGGACTTTGTATATAATTGATAATAGCATCATATAATATAGTCTCCACCATGGGGCTTGAACCCATGTCCACAAGGTTAAGAGCTTTGTACTCCACCAACTAAATAGTGGACCGTTCAATATAATGGAGTAATGCTTGTGTACCTTGAATTTTTGACAGGAGCAATTGGTAGCCCCCAAGGGCCAACTCATTTAGAATGTGATGAGTTGAGTCTTCAATAAGTTGAGCAAAAAATGACTTTGCATTAGCCCCCAAGTGCCATGGTGCATGCTGGCAGTGACATGGGACTTGCATATTTGATATAATCCCAATCTGAATAATGTAGCCCCCAAGTGCCGGGTCATAAGCCTGCAATGACTCGGGACTATTCCTTCCATTGTAGAATAAATCATATCCATTGATAAAAATAATAGCCGTTGCGCTAAAGCGATTTTGGAAACCTCAACATAACACCGGTTATTGATAATCACAATAGAAATCCAGCCATGTTGGCTATTCAAGATTTGAATAATATAATCCGGTATAGAAACCTCAATCATTCAATATCATCATGAAAATCCAGCCAATTTTGGCTATTAAAGATTTGAATACCTCATCGGTTGACAAGTAAATCCAGAGTTTAAATACCTGGCGGCTCTTGGCCGATGAAGACTTAATGCGCATTCATTGTAAACCGGAATTTTTGTAACCCGGTGGCCTATAGCCCTTGAGAAAATCAATAATTGATAACCCTTTTGAGACACCAATTTCAATGATGATCTTTGACTGAAGCATTTATATAAGTCATAATTCTGCAAATCCTGCATAGAGTTTAAACAACATATGCCCTGGCGACTTAACGTCAATAGCCAGGGCGGGTAACCACCCAAATGTAGTCTTATCCTGCACACAAGTAGATTACAAGATCCCTATGATCCTTTGAATGATACCGCCAGTTTATGTGACCCGGACAGTGAAGTTGATTCTGTAAGAGCCGGCACATATGATATTTGTGACAACTCAAATACTTGCGATTGTATAAAAACAGATAAAAAAATTCAGGCTTCTGATTCGAATACGATCAGTAAACCGTTCCAAAGGGGTTGAGCTAAGATTCGAATACCATCATATAGCCCCCAGTGGCTTTGGCGTTGCCGATCAAGAGGGTACCGACAGCTATGTTCTCTTTGGTTCGAATACGATCTATGTTTGAACAGGAAGCCCCCAAATGACCTTGAGAGTTGTTTAACGACGCTGATTCGAATACGATCCACGTCAGACCCAAAAGAGGTTAAGCTATGATTCGGATACGATCAAGAAGCCCCCTAGTGAGTTTGGCAGTGTGCCGATCAAGAGGGTTTCGACAGCTATGTTCTCTTTGGTTCGAATACGACCTATGTTTGAACAGGAAGCCGCCAAATGACCATATATTAGCATTGCACCGATCAAGAGGGTACCGACAGCTATGCTCGATGAGCAGGAAGCCCCCAAGTGACCATAATAAGATAAGCCGTAAGGCAGGATACCTATGTTTGAACCGCGCATCATGGCAGCAAGTTCTTTTTGGCAACCTTCAATTTTTTTTAAAACTCGAACTTGCGAGAGGTTAATTCTTTTTGAACCGGAACTTTAAACCGGATTTGAAAGCGTCAAAAATTTGTGAGGGACAAATTTACCTTGAGCCAGATTTTGAACCGGATTTGAGAGCTTCAGTGCTTTGTGGGAGAAAGATGTCTCTTGAACCGGATTTTAAACCAGAGTCCTTATTTTGAGCCGGAAATCTTCTGACGGCTTTTAAAATTTCATCGATCTAGCAGTAATCTTCGGGGCCTGGGTTATTTTTTCCTTCAATGACCCGGAGTTCTTGAATTCATTGAAACCGGCCAATTTTGCCGATTCATACCATTGTAGCCCCCGAGTCTCAAGACGACTCGAGGAGTTGGCTTGAGATTCTCCATATTTTACCATAGCAGAAGGTATACATCATTGGCATTGATAGCGTGATGTGAATCCACAGAAGGTTGAGGTGACTGTGGCGGGTTATAAATGATCCCGTATGAGCCGTGTCTGCAACTCGGCCAATGGCTCCTTCCAACTGGCCGTTTGAAGTTAACCAAACTGTAGCGGCGGCGACTTGTGCACCTGCCCATTGAACCATCCACTGTAGACGGCGGCTGATAATATATGATAATTTGCCTCTACTTTGTTGGAAGAAAACCGGCCTTCCCAAGTAGTGACTTTCTCATACTCAATAAACAGCTCATCCAGACAAGTGCGGCTCGGTGTGTCGATATAGACCAGGCCGCGAGAGACGGACGGTAAAGACGACCCTAACATCAGAGGCGGCATAGACAGATGAACCGGCCCTGGCGTTGTAAGCCGGTGCGGACGGGCATGTTTTCCTCCTTGTTGTAAGCCGGCGTAGTCGAGAGAGACGGCCATGGCATTGTAAGCCGGTGCGGACAGGCAAGTTGTCCTCCTTATTGTAAGCCGGCGTAGTCGAGAGAGACGGCCATGGCGTTGTAAGCCAGTACGGACAAAAGAGTCGGCCGCAGCGTTGGAAACAGCAAGGACGCGGGCGAGTCGGCCGCGGGCGCGGACGACGAGTCTGTTGCGTGCGTTGATGTAGCGGGAGCGGCGACTTGCGCACGTATCCGTCCATAACACGGCACGAATATTGGCGCACGCTCCTTTGTGACACCTTTGTAATAAATAATGGTCCTGCAAAAAAAATACCACATACCAGTGTAATTGTTCTCAAATAAAATATATGCTAATAAAATACTTAGACAAAATAGCAATGTTTTGGGACGTCAGACTTTCTTTGCGTGGACCAAAGTTTAACCGGGACATACGGAGGACTAGCAGCACAGCAGCTTACTGCGCACCGCCTCTCTCATGTGGATGCATCAAGTTGCGTCGTGCAGATGAACCGATGAACGCTAGCACTGCTTCTGTAGTACTCCCTCCGTCTGAAAATACTTGTCATCAAAATAAATAAAGGGGATGTATCTAGATGTATTTTAGTTCTATATACATTCCTTTTTATCCATTTTGATGACAAGTATTTTCGGACGGAGGGAGTACTTGTTTGAACTGGCGGAACCAGCACTACTTGACAAAATTTAAGCCTGCTGTGATGTGCTACTCCAGTCTGTGACCATCGATTGCTTGTCCTCCTCCATAAATCGTAGCCTCACGCGCCACCTTAGCCCGTGACTACTGACTGCTTTAACTGATCTGTAGTCTTGGCTAAGGCTTATACCACATATTTTACTGTAGTGGCGAGAGAGAATTGCAAAGAGTGCACCCGCTCAGCATCGACGGATGATTGCAGCTATGGAGGCGGCCCATCGAACTTGGTGTCCTGGACGCTTGTCTCCAGTAAATATTTCCTCTGTGCACACTCGTACAAGTTTTGTCTGAGCAAGCAGCTTGAGGGCCTTTTGTTTTGTTGGGTAGCTTTAGGTGCGTGCTTACCTCTTTATCTATACTTCTATACTTATAATAATTACAGACTCCCTAAAAATTATCACGTTAATCAGAAAATAGAAGCCGTTAATCTGGTGGGGCCGAGTTATTACGGTTTAGATCAGCCGATACAATATCAATATTTAGTCAAAAATTTAAAAGACATTTTCTGGTGGGACCGTGTTACTACGTGTAGATCAACCAATATAACCCGCTGTTTGTTCAACTCTGTGAAGATATTTTTATTTATTTAATGGCTGACGTAACTTTCTCAAATTTGTGACAAAAGAAATGGATCCTAACCGCCATTCCATTCCATCTATTATTCCACCAATCACTCCTCCCTATTTTCTCTCTCTCCTCCCAATGGAATTATTCCATTGTCCCGTCCTCTCTCCAATCTCTCTCTCCCGCATGGACTCTATTCCTCATCTCCCCCCGCATGGAAACTGTTCGGCCTTCCCTTCCTCTCTCTATATCTCTTTCCCCCGTGGAATCCAATGCCATGATCATTCTCAAACTGATGTAAACAAGGGCGCGGATCTGGCGTGGTGAATTGACTAATTGCATCAAATTTGTTTTCCTCATCTAGATCAAGTTCGTTACTCACACTGTTTTGTGCAGATTTTTTTCTTCATCTGTTTACATAGCTTTTCTTCTGGATTTCAATTCAACTATTTATTGTTGTGTCCTTCGGGCGTGTTGTACGTGCTCCAATTCATCCTAATTAGTCCTTTATTTGTTAGATTCAGATTGAATCCCAAAATCTACTCATATACAACAATTGGATAGCTCGAATGCAAATCTCGCTTTCCCTCATGGAGATCAATGCCATGGAATCTGGCAAACTGATGCAAAGAAGTTAAGGCATGGATCTGGCATGGTCAAGGGGCTTATTACCCCAAATTTGTTTTCATCATCTACATGAGCTGGTTCGTTTCTCACACTATTGTCTAGAGATTTTATTCTTTATCTTTTTACTATAACTTTTCTTTTGGATTCTGATACGTATTGGAATTTTCTGTCAAGAAACATGAGGCGTGTATCTATAGTGCATCGACAACTGGAAAAACCTGCAGATTGGATGCGAAAGAGGACGGGACTGTGTTATCTGGGGTGATGCTCCGATGAAAGTGTCATCGCCCGATGAGCCGATGGTGAGTACGGCCCGAGGAAGATCCAAGAGCTTATTTGATCTAACATGTATATCTGATGCTGAAGAAGACCGGACTGCATAGGCTAAGTTGATGAGGGCGCCCTTACCTGATGAGCCGATAGTGAGTACTGGCCAGTGGCAGCTCCATGAGCTTCTCTAATCTAATATGTATGTGCTGGCTGCATCCCGTGTCTACAGATACAGGCAAAGGTTATTTGATTCAAATAGGTACCTATGTCGTACGTGCTAAACAAGTTCTTTTGAGAAAAGAGAGCTGGTGTTTTCACTATTAGATTGAGTGCGTTTTAGATTTGGGTAGTGCAACTTCATCACCAATTAATTAATTGCTTTTGCATGTAGCACACATATATATGGCTGGTGGTGGCGTGATTCTTATGTATAGTGCATCGACGATTGGAAAAACTGCAGATTGGATGCAATAGAGGACGGGACTGTGTTATCTGAGGTGATGCTCCGGAGAAAGCATCATTGCCCGATGAGCCGATTGTGATTACTGGCCGGACGAGGATCCTTTAGCTTATTTGATCGAACCTGTACATCGGATGCAAAAGAATACCAGCCTGCATAGGCTGAGTTGATGAGTCGATGAGGGCATCTTTGCCCGATGAGCCCATAGTGAGTACTGGCTAGCGGCAGCTCCATGCGCTTCTCTGATCAAACATGTACGTGTTGGCTGCATCCTGTGTCTACAGATGCGGGCAAGGTAATTTGAATCAAACAGGTACCTACGCCATACGTGCTAAACAAGTTCTTTTGAGAAAAAAAGAGCTAGTGTTTTCACTATTAGCTTGAGTGTTTTAGATTTGGGTAGTGCAAGCACCAAATATAATTACTTTTGCATCAATCACACACACATATATATATATGGCTTCTGATAGTGTTGTGTTCTTATGATTTGACTTTAGGCGTGGGGTAGGTATGATAACTCGACATATCTCCTTACTTTTGCGAAATTCAGAATCATTATATGGTGAATTTCCATACTAATGGGCTACTAAAGGGGAAAAAAATTTGCACCGGCTTTCTATGTATCACCCGTGAGAAAGATGTCTGGAGAACACAGACATCTATGTCATATACCGATGCACATATGTGTGCGACGATTTTATTTTTAGAGATTTGATCATTACTAAAATAAATTAAAATCTCTATCACCTAAAGATGTAGTTTAGAGGGAATATACAAAATAAGTAATCTCTTTCGATGCAAGTAATATGACATATTTTCACCCACCTCTCCCCTCAAAAATATATGACATATTTCCAAATAGAACATGGTGCATGGATTTACTATTCATCACCAAGAAAAAAATGACTACCCTCATGTACTCCTGATAAAACACTTTTCACAAATATTGTATGTAGTATTAGTGCATGATCATGACCAAATCCTAATTTAGATATGGTCTAAAGGAACAATAAGAAAGTGTTGTCGATGGAAATTGTTGAATGTATGTAATAATGTACGACCAAATTACATCGTATTCTTTGGAAAAAGGACAACAAACGATTGTTTCATTTGCAACACAGCCCACCAACACACATGCAACCTTCCTATTTTTTTTTTAACGTAGTTACATACTTTATAAATCGGAAATGAGGCATGACACCATCACATGCAAATGTTTAACAAAGCTGAAGGTTGGGATAGTCTATGCGTACAGAAGATACCAAAATTGATCAAACTCAATTTTTTTGGTCCTATATATATTAAAATTAAATTGTTATATGTTTGGTTGTAATTGAACAAAATATTAGCCTAAGTTAACCTATGTTTAAACACAAAAATTAACCGATCACGTTACTTCACCCCTTATTAATTTCAAGAAGAGAAAAGTCTCGGACTTTCCTTTGTTAGGTTGGAATTCAACCTGATGCACCAATTCTGTGGCCGGCGAGGTGCTGGCATGAGTGTCCGGCTGCTCGGCAGCCCACCGTCTTCGAGTCCAGAACGCCATCAGCCATGTATGGGCGTCGACTGGTGTTCAAACGGCTGTCAGATGCCACATCCATCCAAGGACTTCTATTTTTATTGTATTATTCGTTTCCATGTTAATTACAGAGTCAATTTTCCATATTTTAATCATGGGAACCTCCCTCATTTGAGAAGCACATAAGGATAGATATACAAAATAGTTCATCCATTTTATCTTAGGCGTCGTATCCTATGAATCCAGCCATATTTGTGCATCCCTGCATCCGCTCTTTATAAGCCGTTTGATCGAAATCTTCCGTCTACTGTGCGTCCGCTCTCCTTTTTGCACAAAAACGCCCGCAGCCAGCTAATTCGCCCTGTGAATTTTGCAATCACCCCCTCCTCCCAAGCCGAGGTCATCTCTCCCAAAAATCTCTTCATCCCTCCAATCCCCAATCCCCAATCCCACCGGCGGCCATCACGGAGTGCCACGACGGGGACGGCAACCTGCGACGACCGTGTGGATGGCCATCACATTCACAACATCAACCATGGACGGCAGCCTTAGGCGGAGCACGCAATGAAGCGTACAACGGTGATCTGCGTAGGCGGCGGCCGAATCCCAGCAGCGACCGCCAGTGATGAAGACAGCAGTATGCGACCATGACACTCCGACTCTGGCCACAACCACCACGTCAAGATGACGGTGCCGACCACAACCACCACATCCCAACGACGGCCGCGACCACAACCACCATGTCCTGAGTCGGCGGCGGCCACACCCCCCGTCGTTTATTAGATGACCAGTACTGCCACTACGTAGCTAGGAGTAGTTCTTTTTAGATGAACTCCTCTTTACGATTCCAACAACAATTTATCTTGTTGGGATGTGGCAATCGAGCTTCAGAACTAGAGTAATGTGTGTTGCTGAATGTAAAATTCAGAAAAGGTGATTTTCAGTTCTTTGAATTTGTCTTTCAGAAAATTGAGAGAGGGAGCAACTGGGCAGAACATCTGCTGGTTGCCTGAGCTAGAAGTCACAGGATAAATGAATCTTGGCTAGGAATTGATCTTGTACTGGAAATCACAGTGTAAACGTGTTTGCATGATAGAATAAAAGCTCTTGTTTACTCTCAAGAAAATAGTGTTTTACTTTCTTTGGTGAATGCCATCGTTGAGGTTCATGTGTATTCATAAGCTGAATTGTTTCTTGCATAATTCATACCGCAATTTTGTTCACAAGTCTTGTATGCTGCGACCACATGCTTACACCCAGTACATCCTACTTCTACTACTAATCAGCTAACATCCCAATTAGCTGATGAGTGGTTGAACTGAACACTGCTTATACAACAGAATAAACGGATGAGCTCACAGTCTGGTTAAGTTTCTTGGACATGAATTTCTCCTGTGTGATAGCAGTTGCTCCTTGGTATAACAGAATGAAAGCACGTTCAGGTTTATGAGAACATAATTTATTATGGTGCTCCTGCTAGTTGGTAGGCTCCATTTAACTTGCAACTGGTTAAAGAAAATAAGAAAAAGACAGTTTGACAAAAGACATATTCTCATTCATTACAAGAATTCAGTACATACAAGAATCAAAATTGAGCTTGAGAACTATTTCCCAATTCCCTAGCTGCACATGCATGAACATTATAAGTCGTCCGAAAGCGAGATGTTCATGTTCATGTTCTGTAGTGTTAGGATCCAGCTACTAGATTCTAGGAGTGAGCATTCAGACAGCTGCACAACAATCAGACAGAAGGTGCAAGATCTCATGCTCCAGATACTCCCAAAGCGACTTGTGAGCATCAGCAGAACACTCTATTATCACAGCTGCACATCATTCGGACAGAAGGTGCAAGCGCCACTGACATTTGTGAGAAACCCAAGGAAAGATCCTTCCAGGAGCGCACAACAGAATGTGTGATTCAAAAACCAGGCAAACTTCCATTGATCTCTCGTGCAAGTATTGTTCAGTTGAGATCCCATGAGTAGCAGCACAAAAGCAGAGGAATCCGGACCAAATGTGTCACGAGCTTCAATATTGCAAGTGAACCATGCTAATTCATGACCTGTTACTACCTCATCACTTGTTGTAAACATTTGTAGCTGTGGATAATATAATTGAGGACAGGAGTCAAAACCCATTTCCTAGTAAATAATCATCCTTGTGCCTGACGGGTGGGGATACGGTCTGCACATTGCCTCCTTCTGCAATAAAAAAAGCAGGTTAAGAAGAGATGGCAACTGAAACCAAGCATTACATAGCTGCAGCAAAAGAACAAGAACATCCTGCAATTGCTCATACTGAAGATTCCCATAACAAATGGACCAAAAAATGCTTGTGTTTAGAACTGGAAATTGCTTGCGGCAGATAGCAAGGATACCAATAGCCGCAATAACAGATCACTATGGAGTTGGCCTGAAGATTGTCCTCGCCCATATCAGGGAATTTTATGATGGGTTTGCTCACAACTACTATGCCAAGGCAATTAGGCAAAGCGCAGGGTTGCCTCTTGATTTATGGAGGAAGGACGATGAACATGTCGATCTCGATTGTTGTGGAAGCAGATTCACCATCCCTGGCAATGGTAGCCGCCATAGTGATCAGTTGCGGCGTATCGTACTAGGAGGATTCGTTGGTAGATGCATTCCGTCGTGTCACATGGCCGCCGGTGGGATGCACAGGTTGCAACGTGATTAGGGATTGGGAGAGAAACGGCTGGGAGTAGTGAACTAGGAGGCCTGCCATCGGCTGAGGATTTTTTTAGAAAATTTACAGGGCGACTTAGCTGGCTGCGGGCGTTTTTGTGCAAAAAGGAGAGCGGACGCACATCAGACAGAAGATCTCGATCAAACGGCTGATGAAGAGCGGATGCAGGGATGCACAAATATGGCTGGATTCATAGGATACGGCGCCATTTTATCTTATCATCATCATCAGAAGGTGTTTATAACAAGATTACGCTATACAATAATAACTACAAATACACTACAATTAATTAGGTTAGCTAACAATTTTAAGTGCGCTCGATTGGTCCATGCATTTATTTCATAATAATTTATGTTCTACATGAGATCTTGGTGTCTTATTTAGAGCAATATATAACATCTGAAACGAATAGTTCATATATCACTCGGGTTACTAACATGTCTATTTAACAGAGTTAACCACACATCTCCATAAAATATAGGTATTCAACAAAAATTGAGGATTTCTAAATTATGAGCAATATGAATTGAAGGTTGACTCCTCAGTAAAAAGTAGAGTAAATTTGTATTGTAACGCAAACGAAACAAATAGTTCTAGGTGGGCTTTTTATATGGGATTGTTGTTCACTGAAATGCTAATGCATATACTAAATATCTTTGTTTTTAAATAGCTAGACCTTAATGGTATTTACATATATGGCTTACTGAAATGCTATTCTAAACGTATATGTAACTCTACACTCATATAAATGTAGACTAACCATTTTCTGCAAGTAACCAAATGTTGCGAAATACATAGAAATATGAAATATTATGACAAATAAAAAAAATACAATTTAGCATCAAAAAATCATATAGAAGATAAAGCAAAAATATGCACTAGCCCGTGCGAATGCACGAGTTGACGACTAGTTATTTTAATATTGCATGATCCTCCTTTGTTCTGATTGCACCAAGTCGCTACATGTGGAATCCTTCTCAGTCTTTGAGGCATCCATCACAAAAAAACAATACGATCCACACCAGCAGCCGTTTTGACAGTCCTCTTGAGTAGTCCTTCTCCGCCTCTTTCCCTCCTTCTATCCGGCGGCTGTGCTGCCCTTGTGGTAGTGGTCAGTGTTATGACGTCGGGGTGGCTTCTGAAGCTCACAAGGGCATCCAGCAGGTGCAGTCGTTGTAATGGAGATGAGGGCGGCTCGCTGTGACCCGGGCGGGGCCGCGGGCGGCGAGGCCAGCGCAGCGGCGGCTCGGAAGCAGAGCGATGAAAATAGGACCGCGGGCAGCAAGGCGAGTGCAGCTGCGGCTTGGTATGGAAACGACATCTTGAGGCGGCACAACCGGTTTGAGGATGGAGCTGCGGCTGCGAAAAACGCTCCAGCGAGGAGAAACTGCGGCCATTGGAAGCAAGGTTGAGCTCGGACGACGACAGCTGTAGCAGGCTAGCTAATCAGTGGGCGGCTTGGTCTACGCGCGGGGTGAGCCGGAAAAGGCCAGAACCAGCGAAGCGCTCAAGCAGCAGCTCCTCGACCGGGGCTACTCCCCGGCAGGCGGCTCATGGCCCGGTCGGAGGAGAAGGGACCGCGAGGCAGCCAGCGGCTTGAGGGGGTGCGGAGCCAGCAAGCCCGCAGTGGCCCTCGGACAGCGGCAGCTCCGGCTCAATGACAGTCCGGTAGCAGCGACGGTGACCCGGCGGAGACCAGAGCCGCCCGTCTACGGGGACGGAATCCGTGACCATATCCACCTCCCGGTCATGGGGGATCCCTAGACGCGCAGTCCGGCGAAGGTGGTCTGGATTTTGGGCAGCCCACGGGCCGAGCCATAGTGGCCGGTTGGAAACAGCAGGCCTGCTCATCTCGGAGGTAAAGTAACTCGTCGACGGCGGCCTTGAGGCTGCACCCGCGGGAGTGAGCAGCAGGGGCAAAGCCGTACATGGTCTTGAGTCGTCCGCTGATTTTGACCAATGCTTCCTTAAGAGAAATTAGCAGTACGTGAAGGATTTTATGAACCTTGGTAGCCTGCATGTGTGCTGATCGATCTGATACCCAATACTATTCGGATCTCCGCGAGAGGGTGCAGAGGCCTGTGATTTTCTTGTATTTGGATCAGACTCGTAGTCCATATGGAGCGGTGACCAGCGTCGGCAAAATCAGCCTGGGTAGTCCTATTTCCTTTTTCGTACGCTACGCATCAACCGATAAACTTGGTTTTTAGAAAGAGTCAATTACACTACTGATGCTTGAACTTGGCGCGAAAAGTCACTTTAGTGCTAAAACTTGCTGTGTATATTGAACCAGTGCAACAACTTGGCTTAGGCGTGCAAAGACGGTGCAAATTGTTGCTGAATACGTCCACGGGCTTCAGGTGATGTAATTGACTCTTTTAGAAACGCCACCCTCGAGGCTTCAGGTGAGCGACGGATTGCTTTTTCCTCAGGATTCGATCCCTTCCTGTAATGGCGCCTTGCCTTGTTATCTCCAACGCGATCGAATCGATCGTAGCACAAACCTAGCTGAACGTATCACCTTCGAAACCCCACTAGATGAGACGGCTTGTATTGAGGCCGTACTAGAATTGCCTTAACCCTTGATTAACAGAGTTGAAGTTGACACCATCCTAAACAGCAGCACATGACACGTCTGCTGTTTGGAAACACCAGCTTAAGCAGATCAATCATGGCAGTACACGGGATAACCCTAGAAAATTGTTTCGATCTTGACTGACGAACTCAGAGTTAATTTAGACCCTTCTGCACCGGCTCTTCTTCATTAAAAAAATTGCGAACTTCTCGATCCTTGAGAGAAATCCCTCCAAGAACTCAACACCACCGTGCGCTTGCCCCACGGTGGGCGCCAACTGTCCTGGAATTATCACGTCAGATGTCCTAGTGTGAGGACTTAGTCGTGAGGCCAACGCATTTATGCGCACTAGTGTAGAACCGGCCTTTAGTGCCGGTTCTCCAACCGGCACTAAAGAGTGGGGACTAAAGCCCCCCCTCCCCCCCTTTAGTACCGGTTCGTCACGAACCGGCGGTAAAGTGTGAACACGTGGCACGAGCCAGGCCCGGGTGCGCGTAGGACATTAGTACCGGTTGGTAACACCAACCGGTACTAAATGTTAGGGGTTTTTTTGCTTTATTTTCCATTCCATTTTTTTGTTTACTGGTATTTCACGATACTACAAATTGTACACGTTATGCATATATATAAATAGATTTTCTCGTACGTATAGAACCGTATATATATATATATATATATATATATATATATATATATATATATATAGGTAAAATATCTGGGGCACCTAGGTGTCTGGGCACCTAGAGCATCAGCCGTTAGATCAACTCATCATCCTATCGAGATATATCGGGTTTACAACTTCCCAACCCACAACCCGTTAAAAACATTAAATAAGTTGGCAAGCACACGAATTTAGACCTTCCATAATATTAAAAATATTTATTAGCTACTCACGATTCACACCTTCCAAAAATATTGCATGCGGACAAATTAGTACCTGTCATAACTAGTAATCATGCACGTGCAACGCATGTATAATCGCAAAAAGAAATTTCCAATTTATCCTAGTTAGGAGACAATTATTTCAATAAAATGATCAAGTGCAATAATGTAACTCCAATCTTAATTTGAGCTAAATATAGCTTTGCAGATATTTTTCTTTCCATATGAGCACCATGTCTCCCGCCGAACATGCACACGCAATGGACTTCTCAACCATACAAACAGACTTAACAAAAACACATTACATACAACAGCACCTTAGTCAATTTCGTCACACAGATTGATAGTCAAGTAACACACAGACAGAAACTTGGTCATAGGCTCTGGATCCATATTATACAACAAAATGTGAAAGTAAGTTAGACATGAAATCTCAAAACTGTACCAAACTAAGTGCATAGACATGAAAAAAAATGCTTTGCTCCAAACATGTGTGATTGAGTTACATGTTCAGAGTAGGTTACACATCCCAAGCAATAAAACTCCAGGTACCTACTTGGTTCCAAGGAAACAAAACTGCATACTGTTCATACTATACTAACTAATATGAAATAACAACAGTGCCGGATTGTAGCACCATTATGCACATTATTATGGTTCAAGAATAATCTATAGTTCCATGTCATTTTTGCAAGGAATACAAATTATAAATCGGGAAGGAAAATAAAACTGTATTGTGTTTGTTGTGTAAAGAACAATTATTATGGACCAGATACATTTTACTGCTGACCTTGGCTCAAAAATTGGAAGAGAATAAACAAGAGTACAAAATGAAACACTGAGGGCTTAGTGACCTAAGTGCCATGTCATAACCTATGTAATGCTTTTGGAAGTATACCAGAGTGTTCCTTTTGTGAGAGCAGGGGAACTTGCAAAGAATGTTTTCATGTAAATGAACGAAATTGATCTTGTTACTAATTATAAAATATTTTTAAACATTTTGCCCTTTTTAACATGCTATATACTCAGTACCCAAACAAAATCATGTAGCAACCGAAAAGGTATAGGCAGAACACGTACTCTATCAGAAGTGAACTTTGGTTCCGACAAAATCTAGGTTGAGGCTTTGAGTACATTTGCAAGAACACACGCATATCCAGAATGTTTAGCTGATATATCATTTCAGAGAAAATCTGCACCACTGGGGAAATAGCAAGCTATCTGATGGATATAATTTTTGCTCAGCCAAATATCAGACAAAATCTGAAGTAATAACTGAAATTGAGAAGGCCATAAGAAATCACTGTGCAGCTACATCTTCAACTATACACATAACATAGCAATATTGGGCACTACAGGCAAAGATATGATAAGATGAAGATGCTCCTCTGATCGTCTGAACTGACAAGCTGACATATAACAGTCATTTTTTCTTTGAGAAAATTTATTAGATGCACATCACTGCAAAAAGATTGGGAAATTTAATAGGTCGACAAAAAATTCTGAAAAAAAACAGTCAATAAAATAGGCATATGTCAAGGTTATTTGCATCAACATAACAAATGATATACCATCAAAAACATCATCTCAAATATCAAATATGTAAGCTTCACAAATTGCCTATGCAAGTATATACACCACTAAGTTTGTTCGCATGATCCAGCATCACGTCTTTGTACAATAATGCCATACAACGGTGCCATTTAACCAAATACATTAATTTCAAGAGGGTTCGAAAATTTGGTATTTGTGCATTTGTTTTTGGCACAAATCTCTCTCTGACTGAAAAAATCACGCAATGATCATTATCAAATAGGCGTTGCAAACTCACTCCAATAGCATTACCAAAATACCAAAAATATTCCTAGCAATCCTTGAAGATAGAGGGGGCATTTCATCATGTCACAATCTAGTCGTTGGAATCAGTTCTTCAATAAGACAGTAGCGATAATTGTTGTAGATAAAGTAGACATTTCTCCAAGGAATTTTCATGTATTTTTAAAATGAAGCGTCAAATGGAATAGTGAAAAACAAGGAAACCACACCTTGACGTTCCAGATCTAGGAAGCATTAGATGTAGTGGTTGATTGCAAGTAGATAACCGTTGCAGTACAGTGTGAATAAAAAACAGACAGAAAAATCTTATTATTTATGAACCGTGGTTCCACTTCCTTCCTTATAGTAGCAAGCATGATGAAGTACCTTTGACTGGAAAGAAAAGATGTCTTCAGTAAGTTTTGCTGTATTGTCAGTTTATTATTTGCAAATTACACGAAATCCGATAAGCCATGCAAGAGACCACTACATAGTTGAAGCTTATCATCAGTAAACCTCGCATTCGATTTCTCACTATCAATTGCACAGGAGAGTATAATCCACAGAAATTTCGAAAGTGAAGGAAATCAGTGAGCGGAGATGGGGGTGGAGAGCTGACCGACAGTGGAAGAGGCCTTTGAGATTGGTGTGGCTCACGCGGAGGAGCATATCTTCCTGAATGTAAAATTAATAAAAGCCTAGTCAACCCAATTGCACAACACAAACCAATCTCCTTTTTTTCAGATGGTAGATGTCAATAGCATCTCATTCAACTTGACAGGAAATGGCACTTCTGAAGAATGTCAAACAATACACATGCCTAGCACTACTTCTGAAGAATGTCAAACAATACGCATGCCTGTAATTGACAGTTCCCATTTCAGACCCCCGTTCACCATATTTAGTGATAAGAACGTCTGACCTGGACGGATCCTCTAATAAAACCAACGCCAGCTTCCAATTCCTTCACCAAAGGCATGCCACCTCCAATATGTTATTAGCAGAGAAAAGCAACTGCGTACCTCTGGAACAATTAGATCAAAATATCACTGCACGATTCAGAGCGGTTTGCCTGACGCATTCGGAGCGGGAGGCACTGCTTGGTGCCGACGTCGATGCGCGGCACGATGTCCATGAGCGGATCCGGTAGCAGGCGGGGCGACCTCTCTGCGGCGACCTCGTCCTCCTCCCCGCATCTGACAGGGCTATCAGGCGAGACCACAGAGGAGCGGCAGGCGTCGACCCGCGACACACGCGTAAGGAGAGGCCGCCGGCTAGAGGTGTGTGGTGACGGCGTGCGTGGGGCGGCGGCAGATAGGAGGAGCGGCGGTGAAGGTGGCGTCGAGGAGGGCCGGCGGTGGGGCGGCGCAGGTCACTGGCTTGAGAGCATGCTCCGGCGGGCGATGCACCGGTGCGACGGCGGATAGGAGGAACGGTGGTGAAGATGGCGTCCAGGAGGGCCGGCGGTGGGGCGGCGCAGGTCGCCGGCGTGAGAGCATGCTTCGGCAGGCGACGCACCGGTGCGGCGGCGCGCGTGGCGCGGCGGCCGGTCGGACGGACGACGGCAGCGGGCGAAGGAGAGAAACGGGAGAGGAGAGGGAGGCGTTTGGGCGGACAGCCGGCAGCGCCGGCGACGCGTGGTCTAGGCGAGGCCCAGCGGCGGCGGACGGTGCCAGATCGGGCAAGCAAGCCTGGCGCTCCGGAGGAGAAGATGAGATTAATTGGGAGGGAGATCGAGCGTGAGGCCTGGAGCAGAGAAATTAGCGGGATAAACAGCTCGTCAACGCGATTCGGGTGGAATCAATCCGGGACGCGGAGCGCTAGGACAATTGGCAGACCGCGGCGTCTGCTCGGCAGAACATCTGATCTAAACCGTTGATCTGGGTGGCAGACCATTTACATAATATGGACAGTAGGATATGTTTAATTTGATTTGATTGGAGGGTCCTGCTTATCCCGTGTACAATTTGGTGTGTGGTTTTAGGGGAGTTTATGTTTGCTCTTTTAATAGTAGTATAGATATAGATATAGATGTTTCGCATTATTCTGATGCTATTTAATTCGACCGTTGCCAAAAATAAAAGCTGCACTCTAATTTGATTACTTACCAAAAAAGGGCTCATGCACTGCCATAATTTGGCCGAGGAATTAAAGCGGGAGGAAATCAAAGCATCCAGCACGCATTACATACCTATACGTGATCCACTCTCCCTGTTTCATTTTCTACATGCGCACACCCCGCTGATCTCACCTCTCCTTCGTCTGTCCTCCCCAAAAGCATACCCAGATCATCATCGGTCCATCGTTAATCTTCAGACGAGCATACCCAGGTGACGTCCCCCCTTCGTTTAGCTTGGCCATGGTAGCCAGTGTCACCTTCATGGTCTCCGATTGTGGTCGTTTTTCTCCATCACAACTATAGCAATTTACATATTTCTTTTCCATTTCTAGGTATATTCATGCCTAGGTTACAGAGGTGTGCTACTGCAAGAAGAAAGAAAAATCTTGGGGTTGGTCGTGGCAATATGGCTGCAGCTGCAGACCACGATGACGACTTCATGGATCCACCGGTCAGGTCGTCATCACTTCCCGTAAAATATGTAGCGCCGGTTTCTAGATGCACACCCGTTTCAATTTCATCCATCGTGAATGATTTTAACGATGAAAAGAAACGCTTAGTCAGGGAGATGAAGTTTGATGGAATTTTGAAACTACCAGAAATCACAAACTCTCGTGAATTTAGTCACAACCTGCTATCTAGGGTATCCACTGAAGATATAGCAATTAAAATGGGTGATGGATCTCTTCTCTACTTCACTGATGGTGATAATGGGTGATGGATCTCTTCTCTACTTCACTGATGGTGATGTTCACAAAGTTCTGGGTATCCCATTCACGGGAAAGGAGTTGTGAATTCCTTCCACGGAAGAAATCAATCACATCAAAAATATAATATGCATCCGACTTAACGTCCCTGAATTTAAAAAAATAACGAGAACTGTACTCACTGATATTCTAAGCAAGAAACATGAAGCACCAATGTCGGATGATGAAGTTGCTGCCTTCAAGACCGCATTTATTCTACTCGTGATGACCAAATTCCTTGCGCCACAAACTTTGTTGGACAATATATGTCCGAGATATTTTATGGCGCTCAAGAATTTGGATGACATACATAATTGGAACTGGGCAAGGTATGTCGTTAATGACATTATAGCAGCAGTGCGGGCATTGGCCAACAAGCTCACTGATGAAACAAAAGCCACCATATAAATGGACGTGTCATATTTCTGCAGGTATTTACATTCTACATTCAGATATTCTACTCTCTGTACAAACAGCTTGCATGTGATTTCAGTTAATAATTACATTCTACATTCAGATATTCTATTTGGACAACTTGGAATTGGGTCCGCTAAGTCTCAAGCATGATTGCTTCCCACGAATTATGGCGTATGATCAACATGCAATAAAAGTACGAATGAGTATGGACCTCAAAGAGAAGAATCAGTACAAGCCAACCCAGTTTGGGATGATGAAGGTAGAAAACAATCTCATTGTTACATTATAGTCTGCATATCATAATGAATTAGGACCTATTTTACATATTTATCTTCATTTTTTATTGCCTTACATGCACTATGTTTCTTGCAGCTACGTCCAAGAAGTGATGTTTGTTACAGCAGACCTACAGTGGGTATGATGTCGGCTTTTCGACCTGAAAGAGGCGCTGTCCCATCAGAGATCAATCCTGATAATAGCAAGGTATTTTCATAATTCTCTAGTTATATTTGTTTAGTGTCTATAATCCAACACGTCGTTGTGTATATTTGTTTACAGAGAGTTCAGCAAGCATTTCTGATTAGGGACAATTTGTCAGATGGAAATATAGATTCCTGCGCCAATGTATTTCGTCAAACTTATCATGTTCAGCTGCAGCATCCCTCTGGTATTTTCTAAACTTTCATCCACTCATAGCAATTTTAATAAGTAATGGTTAATGTATTTCATTTCAGCTCAAGCTCATATGCAATTTACCACCAACATACCGACAGCAAATAATCTGCATGCCAAAACATCTACATCAATTGGTACACCAGGTTCAAATGGATCACTCGATTTAAATCGGTCGGTTAAGAGTGAGCAAGAGACGAGCTTGAGCCTAAACAAAACATACCCACGTCAATCATTGTGCGATATAGAGCCACCCTCCTTTGATCTCGGCATTGACCTAACACCAGTACAAGAATCAAAGAAAGGTATTAGTTACATACATTTTCATTCCTTTCTCATTTACATTTCTTAATTACTTTTACTGCATACAGATTCTGCGTACTGCCGTCGTCCTATCTCACCACGTTCTATGTCACGTGAGATAGCAGCATCTAGCTGCATTATTCTACAAGACATGTACGTTGAGAACAGCCAAGGAGAACTAAAGCATGTGTGTGGCATAAAACGAGAGTACCCTGAACCCAAACTATTGGACTTCAGTCTTTCTATCCATAACAAACCTCACCGTCAGCGCTTCAAGTATTCTATTAACTCTCCATTTGGTGACGCGGCCGCTGTACATTCTTGTCCGGAACACGTGGTGAATGTATTAGTTAACTGGATTAAGAACTATCAGACTGAAGATGTATCCAGGTATTTCAACTTCATATTTTTTTGGTCCATACCCAAAACCTCTGAAGTTCGCACTGTTTACTAATTATCCCCTACATCTAGCTCTACTTGGGTAGCTCATGTCAAGCCAACCGCGATCAAGTTAACGGGGACAGACATCCGTAATTTCATTGAAGGCAATGACAGAGTTGAGTATCCAATCGTCAGTCTTTACACTAGAAGGCTCATTCAACTGGATTTTGAGATGTATGGGGAAACTGACGCTTATGGAAAGCGCCACTTTATTGAGCCTGATTTTGGGGTTAGTTATCTTGTTATCCTGCTCCGCATATATGAATTTATTACCCAAACTTTTATTTACATAAGACTTTTGCAGGTTCATGCAATAGCTGGTGGAGACTGTTGGAACCCGGAATTGTTTCGACAACAGTTCACTGGTCCGCACCTCAAGTACAACGTCTCCAAGTGTGAAAATGTAAGTGTTATTCAGATGCAAGTGCAAATTTTGCTAAGCTACATTATTGTGCTTTGTCTAACGGCCGGGTATATGGTCACTGCAGATTCATGTTTCCCTATGCGATATTAAACACTGGTCTTGTTATACATTCAACTTGCATCGTAGAGTTATTTACATCCTTGACTCTAGTAAGTCTGAAAAGAGCGAGGAAGTTAGGCAATACAGTAGACATACTTGGATTGTACCTATGTTGGCTTCTGCCATGCAACAATGCTTGACCCTGTTCTTCAGTGATTGGAAAGAAGATGTAACTACATGGGCTTATAAGGAACCTGTTGTGCCTACACACCGATTTGAGTAAGAATTTCTTCTGCCTAACCTTACGTCTCATGATAATTCAAGATTTTGCTGTTTTAATTAATACCGGTTACATCTAATTATGCAGGGTTGAGAGTGGTGTTTATACTTTGGAGTTCATGAAGAATTGGAAGGGGACCGACGTCGCCAAAGAGCTCAATTCAGTAAGCCATCCATAATTTTTCATACAACATATTCAATAAAAAAAACGTCATCCATGTGTTGCATTACTTACTTCCTATCATCAAAACAGGCTTGCATTGACAAGGTTAGGGCCAACATTCTACTGGACATTCTTACCATCAGAGATAATGTAGCGGCACTTCCAGATTTCGTCAAACAACTTGTGAGGCAATACAAGGATGGAGTAGTCGTGACGAAATGAAGACTGTCTTATTAACTTTATTTCATATTTTACATAATTGTATCAAACTTGTTGTCACTTTCGGAAAAAGTATTGACCATTCTCTGTAATAAATACGACAATTTGCTTCATTTTATGTTCAATCTCTTCATACATTCCCTTGGGTATCATGTTGTCGATTCATATTCCCACAGACCTGTCCTGGGATTGTAATTTTTAGCGCCGACAGTTAAAATTCATACACGATGCTTCATACAAATTAGACTACAATTTTCCCCTCTGTTCTGGATTTATACTTCAACTCATTTGGGTTTCCCATACTCTAATGAGATCAAAAACGAATATTACCCTCATTTCCATACATACACTAAACCTTCTCTTCAAATACCCGGCCGTCAAAAAATATCATAGCTAAATGGCGCCACATAGATCATTGCGGGCTCAAATGGTAGCAACTGATACATTGTTGAGTTGACGTATCCATGAAAGCGGCGACCACCTTACTGACTACTATTTTACGTTATTCTGCTCGAGTAACCAACATCCACACCAACGTCTCTTCGATTTATAAAAAACGAGTACTCACACTGCCATTGTACATTTATTGTCATTGTACATAACCAATATCGACACCTTCTATAGTGGTCACAGTAGTCAGTTCAATATTTAACAAAAAATGCCAGGCAAAGTATCATAGCAAACATCAATTTTTAATATAGAATCAGCGACGATTCTTTAACTAGGTGTCTTGCAATTAAGAAGCAATCTAAAATCATTCGTAAAAATGGAAGCAGAGCAAGTGCTTGTGCACTGCCTTGTACGTTGTAGCACTACTAGTGAATGCAACAAATCGCTAATTCCTAGTAATTAGCTAGGCAATGAATCACACCATAACTAAGAGTTAATAATACGAATCAGTTACTGATCATGGCTAATGGAGTCTCCTATCTCACGTATGGGTATTTAAAAGGACAACCCCTCCTACCCAGACACACCATTTCACAACGAAACACCATAGACTGAAGCGCAAACCTGATGACCACTCCTTCTGAAGGAGATGTCGCTAGTGGCACGGAAGGATGTTCTTCACTGGATCGTTCTAATCAAGGCAGGACTACCAGTGGCAGGTCATTTCTGATAGTACTATACTCATCTTCCTTGCGTAATAGACATATTAGTCATTTTTGTTCTAGAAACTTGTACTCAGTGCTGACTCATTATTATATTTTATAATTAGTGATGACTCCGGAACTGTGCTGGTTACTATTCCACCAGAATATTGCGATGCAACGATTATGGATCCTTTTTTAGGCCAGTTATTCCATGAAGACACGGATGCCTTCCAGTTTTATAACATGTACGCGTTGAGAAACGGGTTTGGTATAAGAATTCGTAAACAAGTCAAAAATATTGCTGGTGACACTACTTACATCGAATTTGTATGCTCATGCGAGGTATGTACTACTTATCGTTTATCGCTCAAACTAAATTAATTCATGATTGTGGGATCATTCAATTTTTCTATTGTCTTGTATTTCTTTTCGCAGGGCAAGCCATCTAAGGGGGTTCAAAAATCTGTGAAGAGAGGTTGCGGTGCCATGATGCGCATACACAGACATGGAGAACATAAGTGGATCATCACAGAACTCCGGCAAGAACACAATCACCCCCTTACAACTAGCACAGGTATGACCCGTAACTGGAAATCACATAACAAAATCGGTGAGGGCACCAAGCGCATTATGAAAGATATGATGGAAAACAACAGCACCACAACTCAAATGTATGGATATATAGCCGGGATTGCCGGAGGAGCAACGATGCTGCCTTTCACTAGGACGTATTTTCAAAGTGTTAAACAATCAATCTGAATTGAAGAAAGTACAGATGACATCAAGAAGACATTACGGCTATTTGTAGAAATGCAAAAATCAAGCAAAGATTTCTTTTATGCTGTCGATGTTGGAAAGGATGGAAAGATAAAAAATGTTTTCTGGTCGCATGCTTGGTCTAGGGATAGTTACAAGCACTTCGGTGACGTGGTCACATTTGATACTACCTACCAAACAAATATATATGGTATGCCTTTTGGTCTTTTTGTGGGTGTAAACAATCACTTCCAGACTGTCATCTTTGGTTGCGCACTGGTTATAGAAGAATCAGAGGATGCCTTCAAGTGGTTGTTTAGTACTTTTCTTGAAGCTGTCGAAGATAAGCATCCAGTTGGAATTCTCACAGGTTTACTCTCCACATACCCTTACAACACTTTTCCATTTTCTTTTCTTCAAACATTCTAATTATTTTCTACAAATAATACAGACCAGAATAGGGCCATGGAACTTGCCATCAAAGCTGTACTCCCTAACACAATCCATAGGTGGTGTAAATGGCACATTTTTTACAAAGCCAAAGAACATATCGGTCCTAATCTTTTCAGCAAGACATCTGATTTCAAAGACAAGTTCCATAGAGTTCTTAATCATACAAGGACCATAGATGAGTTTGAAGGTGCTTGGAACTCACTTATTGCTGAGTATGATCTCCATAGCAACACCTGGCTACAAGATGTGTGGGATAAACGTGATCGCTGGGCACCACCATACTTCAAAGATTTTTTCTTTGCAAAGATGACGACAACGCAACATAGAGAGTGCATGAATCATGTGCTCAAAGCCTATGTTTCACCATCATCAATCATGCATAACTTTGTTAAACAATACGATAAGTTTATTGCTGATAGGATTGCGGCTGAGGACAAACTTGAGTTCGACACTTCGAAGGTACATTTATATTATAATACAAATATACCTTTTCCTTTTTTTAAATGAGATTCATTACCATACCTCATGCCGTTGCCACTTCTCATATTCGCAGGATGCAAGGCAGCCGAGATGTGGTTCGCCAATAGAGAGGAAAGCTGCTAAAGTTTACACAGACACCATGTTTGCGAAGTTCAGCGACCAGGTATACATGAGTGCGGCTTACTTTGTCCAAGAAATCAGAGATGATAGCACATACATAACAGTTCACATGGAATGTGATACGAGGGAAAACTGGAGTAAGTTGGAGTTTCCAGTTCATGTAAAGAAAGATGAAGAGGAATACAGATGTATTTGTAGGTTATTTGAACACATGGGCATATTATGCTCACACATAATCAGGGTATGCACAATGGACCCTTTCAGTACTAGTCTTCTTTTTCCAAGGAAATTAGAGTCAAATTATATTATTCATTTTTGTTTCAGGTTATGATGCATATTGGGTGCCGGAATCTTCCAGACAAATACATCAAGAAAAGATGGACGAGCAATGCCCGAGAAGGAAATAAAAGCAGATTCAACATGCATGCTGCTGCTTCGAGGACTCATCGGCATACCCTGTTATTCGAAGCTTGCATGGACCTATCGTCCGAAGGTGATGCATCAATTGATGCGTACCATGTTGCAATGAGGAAAATTACTGAAGCTTTACAGGAGATTCGTTTAATGCCAACCCAAGAAGATGCTACAGCTAGACTTCAAGTCCACACAACGTCTACACATTTATCTGCGGAATTAGATGATGAGTGTGCCAATGAAATGGAATACGAGGACATCTTGGAAGCTCAACTTCATGTTGATGTGCTTCCACCAGACCGACGCAAGAAGCGAGGACGTCCAAGGACATCAAGGCTCAAATCTGCTGCCGAAGGTGGTGTACCTACAAAAACGACATGTTCATTCTGCCGAGAGAAAGGACACTACAGAACTGGTTGTCCTCAAAACCCAGAGAATTTGACAAGGTCAAAGATTAATAAAGTCTGCAAGAAGTGCCAGCTTCCTGGCCACAACACCTCCACATGTGACGATCCTCCTTTACATACTTGATACGTTTCAGTACAAGTGTAATAGTTTCTTCCAAAATTTCCTTCATCTGATTGAAGCATGTACTGTTCGTCCTTAATAATAACAGTGCCAATATATTTATGATTTCCCATTCATTTTGTTTTTTGCATAACACTAAGCAATGGTCATGTTATTCTATTGTCGTCCTCACTGCAATCTGTTTAATGAGTTTAAAACCCAGGTTGCATGGCAAACTTGTGTTCTGACTGATTATCATCTTGTTGTCTGTTGCCATACCTTTCTCATGTTTGTCGATACAAGTTTAATACCCAGTTCAATAGTCTGATAGTCTTACTTCCGAATTATTTCTAATACCTATATGATTTTGATTTTGCTAACTGCATTTCCCATGCGGTTCTATGTACATATACCTATGTACAAACTAGCACAATGTGCGACAATTAAGTTATCCTTTCTATTTCACCTATCAGCTATCATACATGGCAGTACGTGTGGGAATAATTTCGGTTTCATAATTTTTTTTAAAAAATGTACAAGGCGCATCTTTGGAAGGTATTTCAATTCCTAGTTATACCATTTCCATACTACACACGCCCCGCAAAATTTTTGGAAGGTATCCGACCGGAAATCAGTTCGGTTTAATTTTGCCAAAATTGATTGACCATTGATGACAGCCACATTTTTGGAAGATAATACCCTTTCCATGTTATACCCTTTCCAAAAAATGGATAATTTCGGTTTGTTTTTTCCAAAATAATAGACCATTAGTCCACAAGCCACGCCATCCAAATTTGTTGGCAAGGTATTCAATTCGCATGCATCTTTTATTTCTGGAAAGTTTGTATGGGGTATGAATTAGAAACAGAAATATGGAAACTAATTTCTTACCGATGGAAATAAAATGCAAAAATAAACACCTATTGGTTAACGGGTTATACCCAATAACAGATCCGACGGCATCTAGACAAGGTGCCTGGGCACCTAGGTGTCCCAAACTGCCGTCCTATATATATATATATATATATATATATATATATATATATATATATATATATATATATATATATATATATATGTATATATATATCATCCAATGTCTCACAACCAACAGCATTATTCACACATACACATGTATATATATATACAATTTCTCCTACATATGTTGCCTTGGTGCCTCCGGAGCACGATGACAAGTGGTTCATGGGGACGGTAGCGGGTAATAGTATTCTCCTTTGGGATTTATGACCTGGTCGAGCAAAAATCCGGCTATTTCCTCTTGAAGTGCTAGTATGCGGTCCGATGGTAGGAGCTTATCCCGCACCTCTCTGAACTGTTAAGAAGGAGATCAATATGCATGTGTGTTAGTTGTGTGACTAGATATCGATAATGATGTGAATAGTGTTCTGACAAACGTACCCAGTCCTGTCTATCAGATCTGCTCCTTCCGGACGTCATCATGCGAATGTTCTCGCAAACATAGAATGCACACAGATTATTCCCCTGACGTCTGCTTCAGGGCCTTTACGAGAATGGAATTGAATCAGATAATGATTAATCAGGCATGATAATTAATTAATGATATTGAAACAAGAATTAAAGAGATGGTAGATAGCTAGTACTACTTAATTACTTACCTTTGGTCGATGCCAAAACAACTATTCGTCTAGAGTCACCGCGATGAACTTTGCCCATGCCCTGCCCGCCGGCAAAGAAAATTAATAAATGGGTTATTAAATAGTTCATATCAGGAATTGACGAACTAATAATAGGCCGAGATATATATAGTTAATAATGATTGAAATTACCTGTTGACTATCCCCTTCATGATGGTGAAGTCACTTTCTTCTTTAGTTAGTGAGTCCAGTAATTCAACTTTTCATTCCTCAACTTTAATGTCTATCAAGACCCAGTGCCAACTGCATGCGCACACGTTTGCATATTTTAAATAAGTGGGCATGTGCATAAAATTAATCAACTGCCGTAAACCGTATGCACTTAATTATTAACATCTAGCTAGCTAGTAAGCAAAAACAGAATTTGTAGTACAAGACAGTGTGACTCACGAGAAGTTGTAAGGAAGTAGTATATCTTCATTGCTATTGAGGCGCTTCAAGAACTCTACCATGCTTTCGTCTACACCTGCTTGATAAAATGGAAACTTCCATATGTCCTCATTAATGGTATTTGGGTCAATGAACCCAATGCCATAGCGTCCAGATTTTTTTCATTTCATACATCTTCATCCTGCATATAATACCACAGAAAAGAATATAGTGAGGATAATTACATGTAATGATTGATCAAAATTATCACTACATAATTAGCTTGAGACTTAAATTACAGAAAGAAATCACTTACAGACAATAGCAACTGACGATAGACTTGTCGAGTGCGTCTTGATTGTATAATTGATAAAGTTCTGTATACTCAATGGACAGAGCTTTCTCATGGTAATAATGCTCCTTCTTGACATTCACCATGAGGGACACTCGATTGGAAATCTTGGTCATGTTCATGTACCATTGATGCAATTCATACATTCTCGTTGGGAGGTCCTTGACCTTGTCTGGATGGACCAAAGGTTGGCCCCAAACATATTTTCATTTTATTTCCGATTCTTTAAGCGGAGACATGGGCTCGATTTTGAGGAGTTGTCCAACAGAGATCTTGAACATTTCAGCCTGCATTATATGCTCCTCCGTTATTACCACATCGCCCTGCTGGGGAACGCTAACGGTTTGCCCACAATAATATTTGGCGCGCGTACTCCTCTCATGTGTTGTTGGCACAACAAGCGGGGGGATCGCTTGCGCTGCCTGTTCTCCCAGCTGGGGAATGGTTTTCCCGCATTTTTTGCCAGCTGCTTGTTGGCTCGAGATCGAGCTCGCTTCCTTCTGTAGCTGTGCTCGATGTAGCTTCCTGATTTGACGCTCATAGTCTGAGTCAACAGGCTTGGGAGCTAGTGCTCTAGCCATATGAATGAAGTGGTCAATCGTTTTCTCAGGCACTTTCTCCTTTGGCGGCGGTGCCGGTTTCGGTCCAAAATGGGCGTCCACTTGGGCCTGCACTATGGCTGCGGTTTGCTCCTCGGTCATGTCGTAAGGCCTCTGAGGAAGAGGAGCAAGGCTTGGACCATATTTATATCGCTTGTCTCCGCCTGTACTTCCTGAACTACCTCGACTCATACGGCTACGCACCAAAGCTGCGGCATGTCTCTTCTGCGATTGCTGAGACGGCGGAGATGGCTGACGTGGAGTTGGACCAGGAGAAGTGGCCTGACGATGTGCCGGAATTGAAGCAGGAGGTGTGGCCTGACACGGTGCCGGACTTGAAACCAGAGAAGTGGCATGACGCTGTGCCGGACTTGAAACCGGAGGAGTCAGCTCACGCGTTCGGGGACTTGGAGGAGGTGGCGGACTTCGAGGAGGAGTCGTCTCACGCGTTCGTGGACTTGGAGGAGCGGGAGTCTGCTGACTCGGTGGCGGACTTCGAGGAGTCGGCAGATGATGCGGTGTCGGTGCACTTCGAAAGATGATGCAATCCTTTCTCCATAGGATGATATGATGTATAGCCTCTCCCAGCGTGCGCTCGTCTTCACCTCCAGGAATGTCAAGCGTTAGCCCCGAATATGGGTCCACCGCTTCATCAACCATGACACGAGCATAGCCCTCTGTAATCGTGATGCAATGGTAGGTTGCTTTGGGGGTCACTGGAAAAGCAACGCCGTCCGCCACCTTCATGGATATGTTCTTCATTTTGGAGTGTAGCTCACAGTTAGTGTTCTCGATGATGTCATCCACAGGGTATGTATCCAGCAGTGTGTCGCCCGGGGCAGAACCAACGCTGCTTCTCGGCATGCATGGGACAGTGCTATCCAATGCTGGACGATCATCCGCTTGCTGCTGCCCCTGCTGAGACCCCCTTTCCTGGCTAAGTGAGTCGATCTGCTGCTGCTGCTGCTGGAATTTGAGTGCCAGGTCCGCATGCCTTGCTTCTAGGCCTTGAAGGCGTTCTGCGTCCTGCTTCCTCTGCTCCTCCTCCAGCTTCCTCTTCTTCTCCTCCTCCATCTTCTTTCTTGCACGGGACCTGTAGTCGTCATTCCAGTCCGAAAAGCCCTCATACCAGGGAATAACACCCATGCCTCGTGTTCTTCCCGGGTGTTCAGGATTTCCCAGGGCGCGCGTAAGCTCGTCGTTCTCTCTGTTGGGCGTGAACACCCCCGCTTGAGCTTCTTCTAATTCATCAAGTATCTTTTGTTCGGCTCCTTTTAGACTTGCCTTCTTCGAAACCAGGCCTGTCTTCGGGTCCAACGCCCCCCATGCGCATAGAACCAAGTTCTGCACCTGGGGGGCCAGCTCCTAGTAATCGAAGTGACCCCTGCACCCTCCATCTCTTGCTCAGACTTATCCCACTTAGGCAATCCCACCACGTAGCCACCTGGACCCAGCCTATGGAACTGCGTCTTTCTTGCGGCATTTGCCTTGTTTTTCATCGACCGTTCCTTAGATAATTCTGAATCCTTGAAGGTCACGAAATCGTCCCAGTGTTCTCTTTGCTTCTCCAGTGTTCCCTTGAAATCTGGAGTCTTCCTTTCATTAGCGAGGTAGTTGGCCCATACAGTTTTCTTGTGGGTGTTGAATGCAATTGCCATCTTCTTAAGAGCAGCGGCCTTGACTTTCTCCACATCTGCTTTAGTGAAATGATCTGGTAGGGTGAAATGTTCCATCAGAGATTTCACCAGGTCTTTTTTGGCTCTGTCGTCGACCCAAGTAACACCTGGACGTTTAGTCTTTGGCTCTTTCCATTCTTGAATGGAGATCGGGAGTTTGTCCTTTACAAGAACTCCGCACTGACGAGTCCACTTGTCCGCAGCGTTCTTTGGCGTGAGGGGTTCGCCACTAAGTTTGGTGGATTCGATGTGGTACTTTACACCATCCTTCAACAATCTACCCGGGCCTCACTTTGTCTTGCTGTCTGTAGAAGCAGATTTGCTCGATCAGGAGGGCTGAAAGAAGAAAGATCGATTCGTTAATATATATTCAATAAAAAAACATGTGATGATCACCAGGATGCATGCTTATATAAATATACCTCACCGGAAGTCTTTGTTATTTGAAGATCAGCATTGTCGGTGTCATCACTAACATTGTCTGCGTCATCATAATCATAGTTCATGACTTCATCAGCTCGGTCGTCGAGATCGAATATCTTTTCATCACCCTCTCCGGTATTGTTCAGATATTGGGAGCCGTCATCTTCATTCAGATCATCTAGCCTATGAGGGTTGCGTATGATGTTGAACAATTCCTCTTCTCTCTCTCTGCCGGTATTGTCCGCCATAGCTTTTACTTTACTAATTAATACAGAAGAAATATAAAACAATTTAGTATTCAAATTACAATGCATGGATGCAATTAATCAATAAGGAAAAACTGAATCTCGAATACATCGTCTCGAATATATAATCTCGAATACATCATCGTCTTAATATATATAATCTCGAATACATCGTCTCGAATATTATATATCGACTACATCACTGGCTAGGTACCTAATAAAGATTGAGTACTACAGAAGAATCTAGGGCACCACTCGCGGTTCCTGGGGTGCGGGCGGTGGACACCCAAAGGGAAGGAACCATCACAGGATCATATCTCCGGTCATCTGCCCAAAGAACCCGCCAAGTAGTGGAGAACCTGACGTCGTCCATAGCAGCCATGTAGCGATGGACGTGCTCATCTTCCTCCCTGACACGGCGACGCACCACCTCCGGCAGGGCCGGCTGCCTCTGCACCGAATGTGGCCCACGCGAACGCCACCAAAGAAGATCAGGGTCGACGACGGGACCCGAGGTCGGGTTCCTCACCAAGCGGCGCGCCCCTCCAGGTAGCACCTCCCAGTGCCAGCCCGACGGAGCCCAGTCCTGGACATGGGTCCTCTGAAGCAGGACGTCGTCGTAAACGGGTCAACGGCGAGGATGCGGGCCGGGCATATCGTCGAGAACAAATACTATATGCCCGCAAAAAGTAACATTTTTAAATGATTGGATTGTGATAACTAAAATTCTATATATGTGCAAATTCTAACAATTTGACATTAATCTAATTCATCTAACTAAAACTAATTCTAAAATTTCCTGATTATATAACTAACATTTCTATAACAATTCTAATATTTATATAACTAAAAAACAGAAAAATTGCTAACATTTCTATAAATATTTCTATAACTAAAAAACAGAAAACATTTATAACATTTCTATATAACTAACATTTCTAATATTTATATAACTAAAAAACAGAATAATTTCTAACATTTCTATAACTAGAAAACAGAAAAATTTATAACAAACAAACTAATAATGTGTGTGTGTGTGTAGTGTGTGTGTGTGTAGTGTGTGTGTGTGTGCGTGTGTGTAGTGTGTGTGTGTGTGTGGACATGGCGGCTGGGGCGAGCTCATCGGCGAGGCGACGACGGGGCGACGGGACGAGGCGGCGACGAC
>NW_021279684.1:154256-176668 GCF_002162155.2 Triticum dicoccoides
GACGGGACGGGGCGGGGCGGAGCGCGGCGACGGGGACGATGGGGACGACGGGGACGGGGACGGCCGGGGCGGCGACATCGACGGGGGCAGCGACGGGGACGGCCGGGGTCGACGACGAGGGGCGGGGGCGGCGACGTCGATGGGGACGGCGTCGATCGGGGCAGGGCGGCGCGACGGAGGAAGGAAACAGAGGGAAGAAACAGAGGGAAACTGAATTTTTTTTCAAGTGTTGTATATATAGGATGGACCTTTAGTACCGGTTGGTGCCACCAACCGGTACTAAAGGTCTGTTTTGGCCAGGCCAAGCGGCGGGAAGCGCACCCCCTTTAGTACCGGTTGGAGCCACGACCCGGTACTAAAGGGGGTGCGCTGGCTCCAGGTGGTGCGCAAGTTTAGTCCCACCTTGCTACCCGAGGGGCTACCACACTGGTTTATAAGCCCCAGTGCGCTAGCTCTCTCGAGCTCCTCTCCTAAGCAGGCCTACTGGGCCTACCTGTCCTCTTCTGTCCTGTGGGCCTACTGGGCCTTTGCGGGCCTGCATCCTGGCCCAACTAAAGGTTGTGTTCCTAGTCGTATGCTGGCCGCTTTGGCCCAGTAGGCGGGCTTTTTTATTTTCTTAATTTTTTTCGCTTTATTTATTTTGCTTTATTTATTTTTGTTTTATTTATTTTTGAGTTGTTTTTTGCTCTATTTAGAGTTTCTTTGTGAATATTTTTGCTTTAGGTACAAATAATTACAAACTTTCTGTTAGTGCCGGTAGTTTTCAAATTTGAATAGTTTAAATTTTGAATTATTTGAAATTTGTGTGAATCACTAGCTTTGAATAACTTAACTTTGAAAAAAAATCAGTGATTCTTTTTTCTTATGTTTAATATTAGTGTGTTTTATCATTATATTCAATTTGGTAATGCTTAGGTTATTTAAAAAATGAAATGCCTTTGTAATAGTTCAGTTTTCGTCGGAAACCCTGATACTTCGAAAGAGACTGTCCATTTTGCACACGAAGTTTATCCAGTTTTTGCCGTAACCCTCTCTACTTTTTTGCACATGCTATTCGTATGAAATTATGATACCATGCCAACTTTCAGCCTTTTCTGAGTTCATTTGAAATGCTTTTCAATTTCAGGGTCATTTAGCTGGAAAAAATCAGTAAATGCATGAAAAGAATTTGTTTGCACATAAAATTTCTTCGCGTTTCAAATGCCAAAACACATAATTAACTACCCTAACTATTACAGACATTCCCTCCTGGGTGTGAAACATAGAAGAAAGTGATGATAGTGAAGCCGATCACGTCCCAGATCTTTGGGTGTGAAACTTTTTCTTCGCGTGTGTCCCTTTGCGCTGTAGCCATGGAAAATCTTCATCATTTAACTGGATGCTCGGGTCAATATTCACTGTGAATGGAGCAATTTCATCAAACTTTTCATAATCTTCTGACATGTCTGTCTTGTCATCCACTCCTACGATATTTCTTTTTCCTGAAAGAACTATGTGGCGCTTTGGCTCGTCGTATGATCCATTCGCTTCCTTATCTTTTCTTTTTCTCGGCCTGGTAGACATGTCTTTCACATAAAAAACCTGCACCACATCATTGCCTAGGACGAATGGTTCGTCTGCATACGCAAGATTGTTGAGATCCACTGTTGTCATTCCGTACTGTGGGTCTTCCGTTACCCCGCCTCGTGTCATATTGACCCATTTGCACCGAAACAAAGGGACCTTCAAATCACCTGATCCATAGTTAAGTTCCCATATGTCCTTTCCCGTGTTGGTTGTTGCATCAAAGCAGACACCACTGTTTTGGTTGGTGCTCTTCTTATCTTGGGCGATCGTGTAAAATGTATTCCCATTTATCTAGTACCCTTTGAAAGTCATTATATTCGAAGATGGTAACTGGGACAGCGAGTACAGGTCATCTTGAATATCGCCATCATTCAGGGCATGTTTCTGCAACCAACCGGCGGAAGTCCTCGTTTGTTCGCGGCAATCCAGTCGTTAGACTTCTTCGGGTGTTTGGACTGTAGAAAATTCTTGTGTTCCTCCATATACGGAGCCACCAAGGCGGAATTCTGTAAAACTGTTTAGTGTGCTTCAGTGAGAGAATGCCCGTCCATACATATTATTTGATGCCCTCCTAGCGTGCCTTTTTCTTCCTGTCTGCCCTTATGCCGCGATTCAGGAACACCAATCGGCTTAAGGTCAGGAATAAAGTCAATACAAAACTCAATGACCTCCTCATTTTCATGGCCCGTCGAGGTGCTTCCTTCTGGCCTAGCACGGTTATGAACATATTTCTTCAAGACTCCCATGAACCTTTCAAAGGGGAACATATTGTGTAGAAATACAGGACCCAAAACGTTAATCTCTTTGCAAAGGTGAACTAGGACGTGTGTCATGATGTTGAAGAAGGATGGTGGGAACACCAACTCGAAACTGATAAGACATTGCACCGAATCATTCTGTAACCTTGGTATGATTTCTGGATCGATTACCTTCTAAGAGATTGCATTGAGGAATGCACATAGCTTCACAATGGCTAATCGAACGTTTTCCTGTAGAAGCCCCCTCAATGCAACCGGAAGGAGTTGCGTCATAATCACGTCGCAGTCATGAGACTTTAGGTTCTGGAACTTTTTCTCTGCCATATTTATTATTCCCTTTATATTCGACGAGAAGCCAGACGGTACCTTCATGCTGAGCAGGCATTCGAAGAAGATTTCCTTCTCTTCCTTGGTAAGAGCATAGCTGGCCTGACCCCTATGTATGCTGTCTTTTCCGTGCATATGTTGCTGGTCCTCCCGTGCCTCTGGTGTATCTTTTGTCTTCCCATACACGCCCAAAAAGCCAAGCAGGGTCACGCAAAGATTCTTCGTCACGTGCATCACGTCGATTGTGGAGCGGACCTCTAGGTCTTTCCAATATGGCAGGTCCCAAAATATAGATCTCTTCTTCCACATGGGTGCGCGTCCGTCAGCGTCCTTCAGAACAGGTTGTCCGCCAGGACCCTTTCCAAAGATTACTGTCGGTGTCAAAACCGCCGGATCTCAGGTAGGGGGTCCCGAACTATGCGTCTAGGCGGATGGTAACAGGAGACAAGGGACACGATGTTTTTACCCAGGTTCGGGCCCTCTCGATGGAGGTAAAACCCTACTCCTGCTTGATTAATATTGATGATATGGGTAGTACAAGAGTTGATCTACCACAAGATCAGAGAGGCTAAACCCTAGAAGCTAGCCTATGGTATGATTGTTGTTCGTCCTACGGACTAAAACTCTCCGGTTTATATAGACACCGGAGAGGGCTAGGGTTACACAGAGTCGGTTAAAATGGGAGGAGATCTTCATATCAAATCGCTAAGCTTGCCTTCCACGCCAAGGAAAGTCCTATCCGGACACGGGACGAAGTCTTCAATCTTGTATCTTCATAGTCCGGGAGTCCGGCCAAAGGTCATAGTCCGGCCATCCGGACACCCCCTAATCCAGGACTCCCTCAGTAGCCCCTGAACTAGGCTTCAATGACGACGAGTCCGGCACGCAAATTGTCTTCGGCATTGCAAGGCGGGTTCCTCCTCTGAATACTTCATAGAAGATGTTGAACACAAGGATAGTGTCCGGCTCTGCAAAATAAGTTTCACATACCACCGTAGAGAGAATAATATCTGCACAAATCTAATCTGCTGACGTATTCTATAGCGTGACATCATGCCACAGCCAAGCCTTTATTCGAAGCGTTTCACTGTCCCACCTCAGCGTGTTTAGCGAGGCGGTTTCCTTGGCACGTCTTGTCAAAGCATAGATCGTGTCCCCTTATTCCGAGAATCTCATCAATACGGGTATGGGTAATCCAGCCATGCCATTGGTATGACTTCTTAATTGAGAGCGAGTCCCAAACGGTCATGGGGAGGGCTCTTGTTATTCAAACTCTTTATAAAGAGACCAAGGCTCGACTCCTTTCTTTCAATCCAATCAAATCCGCCTCTCGCCTCGAGTTCCAACACCCAAAGCTCCAGATTCAGGCGCTTCGGACCTTCGATGATGTCCGGCTCCGACCTCCAAGGCTGGTGGATGCCTTCCTCCGTTACGGAAGAAGACGTGCGAAAGCTGAGAGATGCCAGGTACCTGACCGGCGAAATCTCGCACAGGCTGCCTGCTCAAGGGCAGGCTATACCCACTCCCCAGCCCGGTGAGAGTGTGGTGTTCACATCTCACTTCCTTCGAGGGTTAGGCTTCCCGATAGATCCTTTTGTGAATTTCACGACTTAGCTCCGGAGTCCATCCTCCAAATCTCAGCATTCATTGTCGTGTGTGAGGCCTTCCTCCACATTACTCCTCACTTCGGATTGTGGCTTAAAACCTTCAAGGTAGAACCGAAGATGATCGAGGGGCAGCACGTTGAGTGCGGAGGGGCTATTATAAGCAAGATTGCCGATGCTCCCTGGCCTGAGGGCTCTTTTCAAGAGGAGTTCAGCTTATGGCAACATGAGTGGCTTTACATCACAGCCCCCAGGGGCACCACATGGGTGGCGCCACCTGCTTTCTGCTTGGTTCCCTCACCACGGCTAGCGTCATGGGTCAATGAAGGGCTTAACTAGGGGCCGTCCAAAGACGTGCCCTTGCTGCAGGGCCGCATTCGAGATCTCCTAGAAAGAGATATTGACTTGGCCGTAGTGGCGTAGGTTATGCTGATTCGCCGCATACTGCCCTACAAACGTCGCCCTCTCCGCCTGTGGGAATTTAATCTAGAGGGACCACGGTTCCTCCAACATTTTATGGGCACGGCACCCGTGGAGATGTACAAATTGTTATTCGGATCACAAGCAAGGTGTCCGGACTTATCCGAGGACGCAGGTCTGAGCTGCAATCGCCCGGATACTCAAGTAAGTAGCCCCGTATTTGGACACGCCATCCGTATTTTTATCATAAAACTGCCCTTAAAAGAGCTATCCTTTGAACAAGAGTGGATAGCGAAAGCAAAGCTTATCAGATGTCCGGCCTGTTGGAAATATGCCCTAGAGGCAATAATAAATTGGTTATTATTATTATATTTTCTTGTTCATGATAATCGTTTATTATCCATGCTATAATTGTATTGAGAGGAAACTCAGATACATGTGTGGGTACATAGACAACACCATGTCCCTAGTAAGCCTCTAATTGACTAGCTCGTTGATCAATAGATGGTTACGGTTTCCTGACCATGGACATTGCATGTCGTTGATAACGGGATCACATCATTAGGACAATGATGTGATGGACAAGACCCAATCCTAAGCCTAGCACAAAGATCGTGCAGTTCCTATGCTAAAGCTTTTCTAATGTCAAGTATCATTTCCTTAGACCATGAGATTGTGCAACTCCCGGATACCGTAGGAATGCTTTGGGTGTACCAAACGTCACAACGTAACTGGGTGGCTACAAAGGTGCACTACAGGTATCTCCGAAAGTGTCTGTTGGGTTGGCACGAATCGAGACTGGGATTTGTCACTCCGTGTAAACGGAGAGGTATCTCTGGGCCCACTCGGTAGGACATCATCATAATGTGCACAATGTGACCAAGGGGTTGATCACGGGATGATGTGTTACGGAACGAGTAAAGAGACTTGCTGGTAACGAGATTGAACAAGGTATCGGGATACCGACGATCGAATCTCGGGCAAGTACAATACCGCTAGACAAAGGGAATTGTATACGGGATCGACTGAGTCCTTGACATCGTGGTTCATCCGATGAGATCATCGTGGAACATGTGGGAGCCAACATGGGTATCTAGATCCCGCTGTTGGTTATTGATCGGAGAACGTCTCGGTCATGTCTGCATGATTCCCGAACCCGTAGGGTCTACACACTTAAGGTTCGATGACGCTAGGGTTATAAAGGAAGTTTGTATGTGGTTACCGAATGTTGTTCGGAGTCCCGTATGAGATCCCGGACGTCACGTGGAGTTCCGGAATGGTCCGGAGGTAAAGATTTATATATGGAAAGTTGTTGTTCGGGTTCCGGAAAAAGTTCGGGATTTTTCGGTAATGTACCGGGAAGCTTCCAGAAGGTTCCGGAGGATTCCGGAGGGGTCCGGAGGTCCGGAAATTGTTCCGCCACGTACAATACAGTAGCATGGGCTGTAGGGGGGCGCCCTAGCCTTAATGGGCCAGGGGCACCAGCCCCCCCAAGGCCCATGCGCATGGGAAGGGGAAAACCCTAAGGGGGAGGGCCTCCACTTGACTTGGGAGGCACTCCTCCCCCCTTGGCCGCCGCCCCCTCCTCAGATTGGATCTGAGGGGGCCGGCCCCCCTCTCCCTTGCCCCTATATATATGTGGGGGGTGGGAGGGCAGCCGCAGCACAAGTTCTGGCGTAGCCCTCCCCCTCTCCCAAGTACTCCTCCTCTCCCGTGGTGCTTGGCGAAGCCCTGCAGGATTGCCACGCTCCTCCATCACCACCACGCTGTTGTGCTTCTGCTGGATGGAGTCTTCCTCAACCTCTCCCTCTCTCCTTGCTGGATCAAGGCATGGGAGACGTCACCGGGCTGTACGTGTGTTGAACGCGGAGGTGCCGTCCGTTCGGCACTAGGATCTCCGGTGATTTGGATCACGACGAGTACGACTCCTTCAACCCCGTTCTCTTGAATGCTTCCGCTTAGGGATCTACAAGGGTATGTAGATGCACTCTCCTTCCCCTCGTTGCTGGTTTCTCCATAGATAGATCTTGGTGACACGTAGGAAAATTTTGAATTTCTGCTACGTTCCCCAACAGTGGCATCATGAGCTAGGTCTGTTGCGTAGATTCTTTGCACGAGTAGAACACAAAGTAGTTGTGGGCGTTGATTTTGTTCAATATGCTTACCGTTACTAGTCCAATCTTTTTTCGACGGTATTGTGGGATGAAGCGGCCCGGACCGACCTTACACGTACACTTACGTGAGACAGGTTCCACCGACTGACATGCACTTGGTGCATAAGGTGGCTAGCGGGTGCCAGTCTCTCCCACTTTAGTCGGAACGGATTCGATGAAAAGGGTCCTTATGAAGGGTAAATAGCAATTGGCATATCACATTGTGGTTTTGCGTAGGTAAGAAACGTTCTTGCTAGTAACCCATAGCAGCCACGTAAAACATGCAAACAACAATTAGAGGACGTCTAACTTGTTTTTGCCGGGTATGCTATGTGATGTGATATGGCCAAGAAGAATGTGATGAATGATATGTGATGTATGAGATTGATCATGTTCTTGTAATAGGATTCACGACTTGTATGTCGATGAGTATGACAACCGGCAGGAGCCATAGGAGTTGTCTTTATTTATTGTATGACCTGCGTGTCATTGAACAACGCCATGTAATTACGTTACTTTATTGCTAACCGATAGCCATAGTAGTAGAAGTAATAAGTTGGTGAGACAACTTCATGGAGACACGATGATGGAGATCATGATGATGGAGATCATGGTGTCATGCCAGTGATGATGATGATCATGGAGCCCCGAAGATGGAGATCAAAAGGAGCAATATGATATTGGCCACATCATGTCACTATTTGATTGCATGTGATGTTTATCATGTTTATGCATCTTATTTGCTTAGAACGACGGTAGTAAATAAGATGATCCCTCATTAAAATTTCAAGAAAGTGTTCCCCCTAACTGTGCACCGTTGCGAAAGTTCGTCGTTTCGAAGCACCACGTGATGATCGGGTGTGATAGATTCTTACGTTCACATACAACGGGTGTAAGCCAGATTTACACACGCGAAACACTTAGGTTGACTTGACGAGCCTAGCATGTACAGACATGGCCTCGGAACACAAGAGACCGAAAGGTCGAGCATGAGTCGTATGGTAGATACGATCAACATGAAGATGATCACCGATGATGACTAGTCCGTCTCACGTGATGATCGGACACGGCCTAGTTGACTCGGATCATGTAATCACTTAGATGACTAGAGGGATGTCTATCTGAGTGGGAGTTCATAAGATGGACTTAATTATCCTGAACATAGTCAAAAGATCTTTGCAAATTATGTCGTAAGCTCGCGCTTTAGTTCCACTGTTTAGATATGTTCCTAGAGAAAATATAGTTGAAAGTTGACAGTAGCGATCATGCGGACAGTAGAAAGCTTATGTCCTTAATGCACAGCTTAGTGTGATGAACCCCAATCATCGTCTGTGGATGTTGCGAACATCGTACATACACGTTTTGATAACTACGTGATAGTTTAGTTAAACGGTTTAGAGTTGAGGCACCAAAGACGTTTTTCGAAACGTCGCGGAACATATGATATGTTTCGAGGGTTGAAATTGGATTTTCAGGCTCGTGCCCACGTCAAGAGGTATAAGACCTCCGACGATTTTCTTAGCCTGCAAACTAAGGGAGAAAATCTCAATCGTTGAGCTTGTGCTCAGATTGTCTGAGTGAAACAATCACTTGAATCAAGTGGGAGTTGATCTTCCAGATGAGATAGTGATATTTCTCCAAAGTCAGTGCCACCAAGCTGCTAGAGCTTCGTGATGAACTATAACATATCAAGGATGGATATGATGATCCTTGAGGTATTCACGATGTTTGACACCGCGAAAGTAGAAATCAAGAGGAAGCATCAATTGTTGATGGTTGGTGAAACCACTAGTTTCAAGAAGGGCAAGAAGGGATACTTCACGAAACGGCAAATCAGCTGCTGCTCCAGTGAAGAAACCCCAAGGTTGAACCTTAACCCGAGACTGAGTGCTTCTGTAATAAGGGGAACAACCACTGGAGCAGAATTACCCTAGATACTTGGTAGATAAGAAGGCTGGAAAGGTCGATAGAAGTATATTGGATATACATTATGTTAATGTGTACTTTACTAGTACTCCTAGTAGCACCAGGGTATTAGATACCGGTTCGGTTACTAAGTGTTAGTAACTCGAAATAAAAGCTACGGAATAAACGGAGACTAGCTAAAGGTGAGCTGACGATACGTGTTGGAAGTGTTTCCAAGGTTGATGTGATCAAGCATCGCACGCTCCCTCTACCATCGAGATTGGTGTTAAACCTAAATAATTGTTATTGGTGTTTGCGTTGAGCATAGACATGATTGGATTATGTCTGTCGCAACACGGTTATTCATTTAAGGAGAATAATGGTTACTCTGTTTATTTGAATAATACCTTCAATGGTCTAGGACCTAAAAGGAATGGTTTATTGAATCTCGATCATAGTGATACACATTTTCATGCCAAAAAGGATATAAGATAGTAATGATAGTACCACTTACTTGTGGCACTGCCATGTAAGTCATATTGGTGTAAAATGCATGATGAAGCTCCAGTTTATTGAATCTCGATCATAGTGATACACATTTTCATGCCAAAAAGGATATAAGATAGTAATGATAGTACCACTTACTTGTGGCACTGCCATGTAAGTCATATTGGTGTAAAACGCATGATGAAGCTCCATGTTGATGGATCTTTGGACTCACTCGTTTTTGAAAAGTTTGAGACATGCAAACCATGTCTATTGGTGTATACGCATGAAGAAACTCCATGCAGATGGATCGTTTGGACTCACTTGATTTTGAATCACTTGAGATATGCAAATCATACCACATAGGCAAGATGACTGAAAAGCCTCGGTTTCACTAAGATGGAACAAGATAGCAATTTGTTGGAAGTAACACACTTTGATGTGTGCAGTCCAATAAGTGCTGAGGCATGCAGTGAATATCGTTATGTTTTACTTCACAGATGATTTAAGTAGATACTGTATATTTACTTGATGAAACACAAGTCACTATTGAAGGGTTCAAGTAATTTCAGAGTGAAGTTGAAGGTCATTGTGACAAGAGGATAAAATGTCTATGATATGATCATAGAGATGAGTATCTGAGTTACGAGCTTTGGCACACAATTAAGACATTGTGGAAATTGTTTCACAATTAATAACGCCTGGAACACCATAGTGTGATGGTGTGTCCGAACATCATAGTTGCACCCTATTGGATATGGTGCGTACCATGATATCTCTTATCGAATTACCACTATCGTTCATGGGTTAGGCATTAGAGACAACCGCACTCACTTTAAATAGGGAACCATGTAATTCCGTTGAGACGACATCGTTTGAACTGTGGTTTGGAGAAACCTAAGTTGTCGTTTCTTAAAGGTTTGGGGCTGCGACGCTTATGTGAAAAGTTTCAGGTTGATAAGCTCGAACCCAAAGCGGATAAAATGCATCTTCATAGGACACCCAAAACAGTTGGGTATACCTCCTAATTCAGATCCGAAAGCAATAGGGATTGTTTCTTGAATCGGGTCCTTTCTCGAGGAAAGGTTTGTCTCGAGAATTGAGTGGGAGGATAGTGGAGACTTGATGAGGTTATTGAACCATCACTTCAACCAGTGTGTAGCAGGGCATAGGAAGTTGTTCCCGTGGCACCTACACCAATTGAAGTGGAAGCTTATGATATTGATCATGAAGCTTCAGATCAAGTCACTACAGAACCTCGTAGGATGACAAGGACGCGTACTGCTTCGGAGTGGTACGGTGATCCTGTCTTAAAGGTCATGTTGCTAGACAACAATGAACCTACGAGCTATGGAGAAGCGATGGTGGGCCCAAATTCTGACAAATGGTTAGGAGCCATGAAATCCGAGATAGGATCCATATATCAGAATAAAGCATGGACTTTGGTGGACTTGACCAATGATCGGCAAGCCATTGAGATAAATGGATCTTTAAGAAGAAGACGGACGTGGACGGTAATTTCACCGTCTATGAAGCTCGACTTGTGGCGAAGAGTTTTTCACAAGTTCAAGGAGTTGACTACGATGAGATTTTCTCATCCGTAGCGATGCTTAAGTCCGTCGGAATCATGTTAGCATTAGCTGCATTTATGAAATCTGGCAGATGGATGTCAAAACGAGTTTCCTTACCAGTTTTCGTAAGGAAAGGTTGTATGTGATACAATCAGAAAGGTTTTGTCGATCCTAAGGATGCTAAAAGGAATGCTAGCTCCAGCGATCCTTCCATGGACTGGAGTAAGCATCTCGGAGTTGGAATATACACTTTGATAAAATGATCAAAGATTTTGGGTTTATACAAAGTTTATGAGAAACTTGTATTTCCAAATAAGTGAGTGGGAGCACTATGGAATTTCTGATGAGTATATGTTGTTGACATATTGTTGATCAGAAATGATGTAGAATTTCTAGAAAGCATATAGGGTTATTTGAAAAGTGTTTTTCAATGGAAAACCTGGATTATGCTACTTGAACAATAAGCATCAAGATCTATAAGATAGATCAAAATGCTTAATAATACTTTCAAATAAGCACATACCTTGACATGATCTTGAAGGTGTTCAAGATGGATCAGTCAAAGAAGGAGTTCTTTCCTGAGTTGTAAGGTATGAAGTTAAGAGTTAAAGCTCGACCACGGCAGAAGAGAGACAAAGGACGAAGGCCGTCCCCTACGCTTCAGACGTAGGCTCTATAGTATGCTATGCTGTGTACCGCCCCGGAAGTGTGCCTTGCCATGAGTCAGTCAAGGGGTACAAGAATGATCCAGGAACGGATCATTGGACAGCGGTCAAAATTATCCTTAGAAGAATAAGGAAATGTTTCTCGATTATGGAGGTGATAAAGAGTTCGGCGTAAAGGGTTACGTCGATGCAAGCTTTAACACCTATCCGAATGACTCTGAGTAGGAAACCGGATACGTATAGTGGAGCAACCATTTGGAATAGCTTCAAGTGGAACGTGGAAGCAGCATTTACAATATGACATAGAGAATTGCAAAGTACATACGGATCTGAATACTGCAGACCCGTTGACTAAAACTTCTCTCACAAGGAAAACATGATCAAACCCCAGAACTCATTGAGTCTTAATCACATGGTGATGTGAACTAGTTTAGTGACACTAGTAAACTCTTTGGATGTTGGTCACATGGCCATGTGACCTATCAGTGTTGATCACATAGCGATGTGAACTAGATTATTGACTCTAGTGCAAGTGGGAGACTGTTGGAAATATGCCCTAGAGGCAATAATAAATTGGTTATTATTATTATATTTCCTTGTTCATGATAATCGTTTATTATCCATGCTATAATTGTATTGATAGGAAACTCAGATACATGTGTGGGTACATAGACAACACCATGTCCCTAGTAAGCCTCTAATTGACTAGCTCGTTGATCAATAGATGGTTACAGTTTCCTGACCATGGACATTGGATGTCGTTGATAACGGGATCACATCATTAGGAGAATGATGCGATGGACAAGACCCAATCCTAAGCCTAGCACAAAGATCGTGTAGTTCGTATGCTAAAGCTTTTCTAATGTCAAGTATCATTTCCTTAGACCATGAGATTGTGCAACTCCCGGATACCGTAGGAATGCTTTGGGTGTACCAAACGTCACAACGTAACTGGGTGGCTATAAAGGTGCACTACAGGTATCTCTGAAAGTGTCTGTTGGGTTGGCACGAATTGAGACTGGGATTTGTCACTCCGTGTAAACGGAGAGGTATCTCTGGGCCCACTCGATAGGACATCATCATAACGTGCACAATGTGACCAAGGGGTTGATCACGGGATGATGTGTTACGGAACGAGTAAAGAGACTTGCTGGTAACGAGATTGAACAAGGTATCGGGATACCGACGATCGAATCTCGGGCAAGTACAATACCGCTAGACAAAGGGAATTTTATACGGGATCGATTGAGTCCTTGACATCGTGGTTCATCCGATGAGATCATTGTGGAACATGTGGGAGCCAACATGGGTATCCATATCCCGCTGTTGGTTATTGACCGGAGAACGTCTCGGTCATGTCTGCTTGATTCCCGAACCCATAGGGTCTACACACTTAAGGTTCGATGACGCTAGGGTTATAAAGGAAGTTTGTATGTGGTTACCGAATGTTGTTCGGAGTCCCGGATGAGATCCTGGATGTCACGAGGAGTTCCGGAATGGTCCGGAGGTAAAGATTTATATATGGAAAGTTGTTGTTCGGGTTCCGGAAAAAGTTCGGGTTTTTTCGGTAATGTACCGGGAAGCTTCCAGAAGGTTCCGGAGGATTCCGGAGGGGTCCGGAGGTCCGGAAATTGTTCCACCACGTCCAATACAGTAGCATGGGCTGTAGGGGGGCGCCCTAGCCTTAATGGGCCAGGGGCACCAGCCCCCCCAAGGCCCATGCGCATGGGAAGGGGAAAACCCTAAGGGGGAGGGCCTCCACTTGACTTGGGAGGCACTCCTCCCCCCCTTGGCCGCCGCCCCCTCCTCAGATTGGATCTGAGGGGGCCGGCCCCCCTCTCCCTTGCCCCTATATATATGTGGGGGGTGGGAGGGCAGCCGCAGCACAAGTTCTGGCGTAGCCCTCCCCCTCTCCCAAGTACTCCTCCTCTCCCGTGGTGCTTGGCGAAGCCCTGCAGGATTGCCACGCTCCTCCATCACCACCACGCTGTTGTGCTGCTGCTGGATGGAGTCTTCCTCAACCTCTCCCTCTCTCCTTGCTGGATCAAGGCATGGGAGACGTCACCGGGCTGTACGTGTGTTGAACGCAGAAGTGCCGTCCGTTCGGCACTAGGATCTCCGGTGATTTGGATCACGACGAGGATGACTCCTTCAACCCCGTTCTCTTGAATGCTTCCGCTTAGCGATTTACAAGGGTATGTAGATGCACTCTCCTTCCCCTCGTTGCTGGTTTCTCCATAGATAGATCTTGGTGACACGTAGGAAAATTTTGAATTTCTGCTACGTTCCCCAACACGGCCCCGCTGCCTGAGACCACGCCGGATCCCGTGTTGACCAGAATGCTGGAGATTGCGACTTCGGAAGAAGGCGAAGAGGGGAACCAAGGAGCTACCGCCTCCGTGAAGAAGGCTGTCAGGGAGGGAGGAATCAAGAATTCCCCCGACCAGGAAAAGAAAAGGACCGCCTCTGAAGACCCGGAGGCGATGGCCTCAAAACGCAGGAAGAAATCTTCGCCAGAGGGTCCGGCGCCGGAGAATGCCCCGGCCGCATTGCGCCCTCATGGGGATCAGCTCTCCACCGAGCCGTAAGTAAAGAGAGGGGGTCAAAAATGACTGATATCCCTGTTTTATTTCTGAGGAAGATAACCGAAATTTTTACCTTGCAGATCGGATCTCAACCCTTCTCAGCAGAGCTCATCTTCAGGGGATCTTCGTCCGGAGATGATGGAGAGCGAAACGCCTCCCCCAGCTGTATCATCTTATGAGGCCGGCGACCCCGAGGTGTCGTCTCGGAGATCTTCTCCAAGTCCGGACTCTGAAAAAAGTCGTCAGGCTAGTCCGGCACCCTCTGGTGCACGGTCAGAGGGGCTGAAGGATCTGCTCGGGCGAGCGTCTATCTCAGAAGAACACCGTGTGTTGATGAACACGGTGAATGGAAGGATTTCATCCACGAAAAGCGGATTGTACGAGGCTGCTAGGACTTTACTGACAGGCTTTGAGGTACGCGCAAAGGTGTACCTTTTGGTAGAGCCGCATATATAAAATGTGCCCTGTATAAATAGTAGCCCCTGAGACTCTGTGTATTGTCAAAAAGGACAGCGCAGAGAGGATCATAATCCCAGGTATAATATTTCGCCTTTCCTATGTAGGCGGCGAGGCGTTCGGTGGCTAGCCGGACTGATGAATCTGCCGAACTAAAGCGGCAACTTGACGTGGCAGATGCCGACATCGCGCTTGTAAATAAGCGGCTAGACGAGGCACAAGGTATGTAATGTCTCCAAAGACATCTAAGAAGAGGAGCTTGATACTCGTGTCTTATAACATATGTGCTTGATGCAGATGGCGCTGCTGCCATGGAGAATCTTCGGGCGGAACTTGCCCGGGACAAGGAGCAAGCAAGGAAGAGTGATGCGGCTGCCGCCAAAGCGGCTGAAGAGCTAAAGGCCGAACAGGCTGCTCACTGCCAAAGCAAGAAAGAAATGGCCGAGATGGCTGTAAAATTGAAGGATGCTGCCGACTGTTGTAAGCTTCGTGAAGAAGAAGATAGGGTGGCATAGAAGGACCTAGAAAATATCACTGTCGAGGCCAAGGACACTCGCTCTGCAATGAGAGCTATGAAGGAGGAGCTACGTCAGGCCGGAGATATCGCGGCTGGAAAGCCCTATATGCTGCGGATGAAGTTCGGGGATCCGAAGTATGCTCCGTTAGACCAGAAGTGGAGTGCGGAGAACACTTATCTGGATTTAGCGGCAAGTGCTGCAGACGCGATCGAACACTTCCAGGGTCGAGGTGACCATGAATTGGAAGAACTTTTTTGGTTGCAGTTCCACAATCCAGAGCGCCCACTTTGGTTATCCGACCGTTTGGCCGCTTGGGCGGAGCTGAACAGGTTATCTGGACTCGCCATGAAGTATGTTGCGAGTCGTCTGTGACCGGAAGGGCCAGAGCCGAAGAGTTATTTTAGCTTGGTGCAACAGTTCCTTAGTTCGGTGCCGCATGTTGATGCAATGAAGAGGTCAGCGTGCATAGAGGGTGCACAGATGGCCCTTGCCCGTGTCAAGACATACTAGGCGGATATGAAGGCCAGTGTTGTTGCATCCTGGGATTCGGACGAAAGCCGAGTACCTGCCAAGCACTACTTTGAGGAAGTTCTTCCGGGCGCTCGTTTAATAGAGGCGCAGTGCTCGAAGGATGTTGTATTCGAATAGCATGTGCTATTGTAAAACAATATTTTGATAGGATATAAAAGCTTTTTATACTTGTGCTTTCAAGAATTATAATGCCTCCTGTGCGGCCGTTAATGTATATGTGTATATAACCTGAAAGATGGCAGTCGTTGGCTTCAGCCCCCACACATATAATGCGGGGGTGTTCGCAAAAAGGCGCCTTTTCACACTTAATACAACGTCTTGGTCCTATAAAGGAGGTGATGGCGCAGCGAACTAGGCAACCGGACTATAATGCCTTATCACTTTCACTTAGCCATAGGAGTTTGACAGTGGGGCTACTGAATAGCCCCTAGGGGCACCGCGCTTGCCCGAATTCGGGGTGCGTGTGTGCCTGACCGGGAAGCGGCCCTTCGTTAATGCGGAGGAATCCTAAAGATTTCGGAAGTCATCGAGTGGTTGAACAGTCTCTCACTATATCATGACAGTCAGTTTTCGGCTTTCTCTACTGAGGTGCTCGCCTGGCCGAACCGGGGCACAATCGCAGTAGTTCTCCTGGTGCCGCCTTAGCCGATAGAGTGGAACGTAAGGCAGCAAAACACAGGAGCCGGGCAAACCCAACATTTGACCAAAGACATGATTCGGAGCTGATGCACATAAGGCCAAACTCGCGATGCCTAACACTCCCTAAGGTATTCGGTCTTTATGAAAATGGGCCAAACAAAAGCCCTTGGTAAAAAGCCCCTGGTGCCCAGGAACGCGCAAGATTCTGGTGTGGCCACATGCCAAGACGCCAGCCTCCTCCTCGGTTATAGCGAAAATCGGGGGATGTTATCAACAAGAGATAGTAAAAAAGGTTTACGCAGGGTCTTAATTTGAAAAGAATCCTTAAAACGGGTCCCTACTGCACGTCTGCGCCTGTGTCTCCATTGTGCCGTATCCTGGATGGGTGTAGCACGGTGTTCGTCTGCGAAAGAGAGGAACTTAGTAAAAAATAATCGTGCAAGAAATCTATGTTTTAAGTAAACAAAATATAATACAGAAACATGAGTAAAATTGAGTTGTATTGTCTCCTGGTGTAAATGCGCGGAGCCCCTTGTACAGGGTTATGTGGCTATTAAGCCTTTGTATGTTTACGTCGGACTCGTCGAACCGTGTCCGGGTTAGTAAAGCTGGATTGGTGTGCGGCTGTCAAGGCAGCCGCACCATTATCCGCACTTAGGGGAGCACTTGATATTTCCCTTTAATGAGATGATGCCTCGTGGACCGGGCATTTTGAGTGTGAGGGATGCATAATGCGGTATTGCGTTAAAGCGGGTGAAAGCTTCGCGTCCCAGTAGCGCTTGATAGCGGCTTATGAATGGGGCGATATGGTAGGTTAGCTTTTCGCTTCGGAAGTTGTCGGGGGAGCCGAACATAACTTCTAACGAAAGGGAACCCATACTCTGGGTATCTGGGCCTGGCGTGACTCCTTGAAAGGAAGTGTTGCCATGGCGAATTATTGCTGGGTTTACTCCTAGTTTGCGGATTGTGTCCTGATATAGCAGGTTTAGGTCACTGCCGCCGTCCATTAGGACTTGTGTAAATTGGAGTCCGTCAATAACCGGATCTAAGACCAATGCAGTCCAGCCTGCGTTCCGGATACCTCTAGGATCGAAGGTGATTGGCTGTAGCAACCAGTGGCGGGGCTCCTCTAGGGTAGGCCGTATGGCGCGTATCTTTCTAGGCGCCACTCTGTTCTTCCCTTTTGTCACCTGAAGTGAATTTACTGGTTTGACTTCTCGTGGGAACTTTTTTTGTTCTCCGGTGTTCTGCTTGTGGGGTGCGTCGTCATCCTCGCTTGGTGTGTCGAGCCCCTTGTGTTCGGCGTTGAGTTTGCCGGATTGCTTGAAGACCCAACAATCTCTGTGGGTGTGGTTTGCAGGTCTCCCGGGAGTACTGTGGATTTGACATATTTTGTCCAAGATTTTGTTGAGGTTAGATAGCTCGTCCCTGTCATCTTTGGGGGACGGCTTTATTTGATTCTTCCGAGAGCTTTTGAATCTGGCATTGACTGCCGTGCTCATCGGGTTGTTATCCTTGATCCGGCGCTGTTCTTTGTTATGACGTGGTTTCCCGTTTCCATCTCTGAGTTCGGATGTACTTGGGTCGCTGGTGCTGCTTCTTGCTAACCAGCTATCCTCTCCTGCGCAAAAGCGGGTCATGAGGCTTGTCAATGCGGCCATTGTTCTTGGCTTTTCTTGGCCGAGGTGTCTGGCGAGCCATTCATCTCGGATGCGATGTTTGAAAGCTGCTAGGGCTTCGGCGTCCGGACAGTCGACTATCTGATTCTTTTTGGCAAGGAATCTGTTCCAGAGTTTCCGGGCTGACTCTCCGGGTTGTTGAGTTATATGACTCAGATCGTCTGCATCTGGAGGTCGGACATAGGTCCCTTGAAAATTTGCCCGGAATGCATCCTCAAGCTCTTCCCAGCTTCCTATGGTGTTTTTGGGAAGGCCTTTAAGCTAATGCCTGGCTGGCCCTTTGAGCTTAAGGGGTAAGTATTTTATGGCGTGAAGGTCATCTCCTCTAGCCATGTGTATGTGAAGGATATAATCCTCAATCCAGACTCCAGGGTCTATTGTTCCGTCGTATGCTTCTATGTTTACGGGCTTGAATCCCGCTGGAAATTCATGGTCCAGTACCTCATCGGTGAAACATAGGGGATGTGCGGCGCCTCTGTATGTAGGTGTGCCACGATGTTCGGATGTTTTTTGTGTTGCATTGCTTACCGGAGCTTGCTTTCTTGGCCCGTAGATGGATCTGGTTGGACCTTTTTTAATGCGAATCCCTGGGCGGATAGAGTACCGGATTGAGTGCGGCACCCTTTGTCGCTTGATGTCGATCATGGGGTCGTCTATCCGACCTGGTGGCTTCCTTGTTTTTTGACTGTGGGGGCTCTAAGGCCTCTTCATCAAATTCCGCTAGTAATTTCCGCTTCGGATAGATCTTTGTGTGATGACTGTTGTTGTACTTGTGTGCGGTATTGAGTACTTTGCCCCATCTGATTCTGAGTGCATCTTCCGCTGTTTTGAGCTTCCGCTTCTACTTTTTCAGGCTATGCGCAATGGCGATGAGCCTTTGGTGGAGGTTCTTCTGTTCCATCGACTTATCCGGCGTGAGGTCGCCCGGACTATCATTTTTGTCGGGGACGGATTGTTTGGTTTGTCCACCCTGTTTGAACTGTTGCTCGATGGCATGTTCGTCTTCCGTTGATTCGCCCGGCTCTAGGGCTGGGTCTCTGTCGAGGTGGGGCTTGGCGCGGCGCTTACGCCGCCGCTTTGATTGTTTTTCGAGGGAACCATCCCTGGTTGCGCCCTTTTGATCCTCGTCGTTGCTTCTTTTAGGTGTGTCCACCATGCATACATCATGTGATGAGGTGATTGTCCGGTGCTCTATAGGCGCTGGTTCTTGATTGTCTCCTTCGTCGAAGTCCATACCGCCGATGCCTTCGGAGTCAAGGTCGGGCATGTCGGTTAAATTTTCGACAGTGGCTACATAGTGGGTGGAGGGTGGGTTTGGAATTTCTTCGTCGTCCGCATCCCAACATTGCTGACCATAGTCCAGCCAGGGCTCTCCTGACAAGGAGAGAGACTTTAGTGAATTCAGAATGTCGCCGAAGGGCGAGTGCTAAAAGACGTCTGCGGCGGTGAACTCCATGATCGGAGCCCAATTGGGTTCGACCGGAAGGGGCGTGGAAGGTCCGGAGTCCGGAACGGAGTCCGGCACCTTGGCGTCACAAGCCTCACAAAGGACTGGGCTGGTATTCAGCTCTATCGCCGTAGAGATTGCGGCTCCTGGGGCGGCGTCCAACCGTCCGTCCCCGACCGGCGCAGTCGGCTCCGAGCTAATGGTCGGAGCGGACGCCTGAGCAGCGCTCCGGGCGCTGTCCGGCGGCAAAGCTAGATCATGCCCCTCATGACAGTGCGGCGTGCTCGGTCGTGGCTCGAATCCGTCGAAGATCAAGTCCCCGCGGATGTCGGCCGTGTAGTTTAAGCGTCCAAATCTGACCTGATGGCCAGGGGCGTAGCTTTCGATCGGCTCCAGATGGCCAAGTGAATTGGCCTGCAGTGCGAAGCCGCCGAGTACGAAGATCTGTCCGGGGAGAAAAGTCTCACCCTAGACCGCGTCGTGGTTGATGATCGAAGAAGCCATCGGGCCTAAAGGTGACGACACAGAGGAACTCTCAATGAAACCACCAATGTCGGTGTCAAAACCGGCGGATCTCGGGTAGGGGGTCCCGAACTGTGCGTCTAGGCGGATGGTAACAGGAGACAAGGGACACGATGTTTTTACCCAGGTTCGGGCCCTCTCGATGGAGGTAAAACCCTACTCCTGCTTGATTAATATTGATGATATGGGTAGTACAAGAGTTGATCTACCACGAGATCAGAGAGGCTAAACCCTAGAAGCTAGCCTATGGTATGATTGTTGTTCGTCCTACGGACTAAAACTCTCCGGTTTATATAGACACCGGACAGGGCTAGGGTTACACAGAGTCGGTTACAATGGGAGGAGATCTTCATATCGAATCGCCAAGCTTGCCTTCCACGCCAAGGAAATTCCTATCCGGACACGGGACGAAGTCTTCAATCTTGTATCTTCATAGTCCGGGAGTCCGGCCAAAGGTCATAGTCCGGCCATCCGGACACCCCCTAATCTAGGACTCCCTCAATTACCTTCAAATCCTTGACCATATTATATATATCAGCACCAGTATGGTGGCGAGGCTTCGTCCGGTGATCCGCCTCACCTTTGAAATGCTTGCCTTTCTTTCTTACGGGATGCCTTGTCGGAAGAAATCGATGATGTCCCAGGTACACATTCTTCCTACAACTATCCAAATATATATTGTCGGTATCATCCAAACAGTGCGTGCATCCGTGGTATCCCTTGTTTGTCTATCCTGAAAGGTTATTGAGAGCAGGCCAATCATTGATGGTCACGAACATCAACGCCTTTAGGTCAAATTCTTCCTATCCGTGCTCATCCGACGCACGTACACCTGTTCCATTCCACAGCTCTAATAGTTCTTCAACTAATGGCCTTAGGTACACATCAATGTCGTTGCCGGGTTGCTTAGGGCCTTGGATGAGCACTGGCATTATAATGAACTTCCGCTTCATGCACAACCAAGGAGGAAGGTTATACAAACATAGAGTCACAGGCCACGTGCTATGGTTGCTCCTCTGCTCCCCAAAAGGATTAATGCCATCTGCGCTTAGACCAAACCATACGTTCCTTGGGTCACCAGCAAACTCCTCCCAGTACTTTCTCTCGATTTTTCTCCACTGCGAACCGTCAGCGGGTACTCTCAACTTTCCGTCTTTTTTACGGTCTTCTGCGTGCCACCGCATCGCCTTCACATGCTCTTTGTTTTGGAACAAACGTTTCAACCGTGGTATTATAGGAGCATACCACATCACCATCATATGAGCGCGCGCGTGGACTATGTATTGGAGGGCAAGAGTGACAGAAGCTTCAACCTAGCATAGAAATTGATGCATACGGGATTGAAGGGGGACCAATATATCTTAATGCTATGGTTGGGTTTTACCTTAATGAACGTTAGTAGTTGCGGACTGCTTGCTAATAGTTCCAATCAGAAGTGCATAGAATTCCATGTCAGGGATGACATGCTAGCAGGGCCTCTCCAACATAAAAACTTGCTATCGGTCTAGTAACGTAGTCAATTGCTTAGGGACAATTCCACTACTCCTACCACCACTTTTCCACACTCGCTGTATTTACTTTATTGCATCTTTATCTAAACAGCCCCTACTTTTTATTTATGTGTTCTTTATTATCTTGCAAACCTATCCTATCACACCTACAAAGTACTTCTAGTTTCATACTTGTTCTAGGTAAAGCGAACGTGAAGCGTGCGTAGAGTCGTATCTTTGGCCGATGGGACTTGAGAGAGTATTTGTTCTACCTTTAGCTCCTCGTTGGGTTCGACACTCTTACTTATCGAAAGAGGCTACAACAACACTAGTAGAAAAAGGACCTAATATGAGTAACATTAGTACCGGTTTGCATATGAGCCGGCACTAATGCGTCCATTAGTGCCGGTTCAAATGACTAGGCGGGAGGAGACCTTTAATACCGGTTCATTGCGAATCTTTAGTACCGGTTCGTTCCATGAACCGGTACTAAAGATGCTGGACGGGCACCAGCATTTTTTGTACCGGTTCGTGGCACGAACCGGTACTAAAGAGGTTGTGGCAGGGGCTATTTTTAGTCCCACATCGCTCCCTTAGCAAGAATTTGACCATCTTAAATATGTTACTTCTCAAACTATCACAAGCATTTGGTCTTCATTGAACTCTATGTGTAGGATCTGAGGGTGCAATAGGAGTCTTCGCCGGTTCTTAAATCGGTGGTAGATTCCTATTGATAATTTAGATTCTATACAAAAAGATCATTGATGATCAATGTATTTTTTATGTACTTCTCTGTAGCAGTAGTGCGTTTTGACTGAAAGGCGGTACTGATCAATGTATTTTTTCTGTGTTACTTCTCAAACTATATAAAAAGGAAGAAGAGGAAGAAGAAGAAGAAGAAGAAGAAGAAGAAGAAGAAGAAGGAGAAGAAGAAGAAGAAGAAGAAGAAGCAGAAGAGAGGAAGAAGAAGAAGAAGAAGAGGAAGAAGAGGAAGAGGAAGAGGAAGAGGAAGAAGAAGAAGAGGAGATAGAAGAAGAAGAGGAAGAAAAGAAGAAGACGAAGAAGAAGAAGAGGAAGAGGAAGAAGAAAA
>NW_021279685.1:0-2027 GCF_002162155.2 Triticum dicoccoides
TTCTTTGACAGATCTATTTTGAACTCCTTCAAAAACATGTCAAGGTGTGCGTTCTTTGAAAGTATCATCAGGCGTCTTGATCTATCTCTATAGATCTTGATGCCCAATATGTAAGCAGCTTTATCCAGGTCTTCCTTTGAAAATCACTCTTCAAACAACCGTTTATGCTTTCCAGAAATTCTACATTATTTTGGATCAACAATATGTCATCCACATATACTTATCAGAAATGTTGTAGTGCTCCCACTCACTTTCTTGTAAATACAAGTTTCTAGCAAACATTGTATAAACCTAAAAGCTTTGATCACTCCATCAAAGCATGTATTCTGACTCCGAGATGCTTGCTCTAGTCCATAGAAGGATCGCTGGAGCCAGCATACCTTTTAGCATCCTTAGGATCGACAAAACCTTTTATTGTATCACATACAACTTTTTCTTACGAAAACTGGTAAGAAAACTTGTTTTGACATTCATCTGTCATATTTCATAATCGAAAAATACAGCTAATGCTAACATGATTCCGACGGACTTAAGCATCGCTACGGGTGAGAAATTCTCATCGTAGTCAACTCCTTGAACTTGTGAAAAGACTCTTTCCCACAAGTCGAGCTTCATAGATGGTAACATTACCGCCCACGTCCGTCTTCTTCTTAAAGATCCATTTATCTCAATGGCTTGCCGATCATCGGGCAAGTCCACCAAAGTCCATACTTCGTTCTGATACATGGATCCTATCTCGGATTTCATGGCTTCTAACCATTTGTCGGAATACAGGCCCACCATCGCTTCTCCATAGCTCGTAGGTTCATTGTTGTCTAACAACATGATATCTAAGATAGGATTATCGTACCACTCAGGAGTAGTACATATCCTTGTCGACCTACGAGGTTCGATAGCAACTTGATCCGAAGCTTCATGATCACTATCATTAACTTCCTCTTCAACAGACATAGGCGCCACAGAAAACATCTTTCTGTGTTGCATCATTCTCTGGTTGAAGTAAAGGTTCGACAACCTCATCAAGTTCTATCTTCCTCCCACTCAATTCTTTCGAGAGAAACTCCTTCTCGAGAAAGGACCCGTTCTTAGTGACAAACAATTTACCCTCGGATATGAGATAGAAGGTATACCCTACTGTCACCTTTGGGTATCCTATGAAGATGTGTTTGTCCGCTTTGGGTTCGAGCTTCTCCGGCTGAAGCCTTAAGCATCGCAGCACCAAACATTAAGAAACGACAACTTTGGTTTCTTGCCAAACCAATGTTCATACGACGTCGTCTCAACGGACTTAGATGGTGTCCTATCTAAAGTGAATGCAGCTGTCTCTAACGCATAACCTCAAAATGAAAACGGTAGATTGGTAAGAGACATCATAGATCGCACCATATCTCATAGGGTTCGATTACGACGTCCGGACACACCATTACCTTGTGGTGTTCCAGGTGGCTTCAATTGTGAAACAATTCCACAATGTCTTAAGTGATTGCCAAACTCATAACTCAGAAAATCCCCTTCTGATCAGATCGTAGGAACATGATCCTATTGTTATGATGATTCTTAACTTCACTCTGAAATCGCTTGAACTTTTCAAACGTTTCAGACTTGTGCTTCATTAAGTAGATATACCTATATCTACCCAAATCGTCAGTGAAGATGAGAAAATAACGATATCCACCGCACGCTTCAATTCTCATTGGATCACACGCATCAGCATGCATGATTTCCAACAAGTCACTTGCCCGTTTCATTGTACCTGAAAACGGGGTCTTAGTCATCCTGCCCATGAGGCATGGCTCGCATGTGTCAAGTAATTCAAAATCAAGTGACTCCAAACATCCATCGACATGGAGTTTCTTCATGCATCTTACGCCAATATGACCTAAGCGGCAGTGCCACAAGAAAGTGGTACTATCATTATTAACTCTACATCTTTTGGCGTGAACATGCGTATTACCACGACCGAGATTCAATGAACCATTCACATAGGGTGCATGACCATGAAAGGTATTATTCATGTAAACAGAATA
>NW_021279686.1:0-1320 GCF_002162155.2 Triticum dicoccoides
TTTTTCCTTACTATTTTGTCAACAACTTTAAACCTAGCTAATATATCTTTCAGGTTCTCTCGCAGCCCGTGAATGTAATAGGCAAGCACTAGAGGTTGTTCCAATAGAATGATGTTAGCATGTGATTTGACTGCATCCAAAGTTTTGATTAAAGAATTCCTTCTTTGATTATTATAACTAGAAATATGACTTAACAATGGACAACAGTGCAGCTAGCGAAGCGCTTTTGCTTCTAGTAACTACTAATCCTACACGAACACTAATTCTTATAATAACAAAAACTACCAAACCTACTGGCATATGGACTCAGACTTTGCAGCTTTCCACGCCGTGTACATCCACACAACTAATTGACCCTCTAATCAAGATTACTACTAACATACCTATGCCAACGTGTAATTAAATCAAGGATGTAACATGACAGTGACACAAGACCACCAATTTGGTGATGGTTCTGCTAATAAATCAAGTGAAAAGTATATGTAGTTCACATGGCTTCTCACATAGAGAGGGACTGAGAAAAATAAAATGCATTTCTATAAGAACTAGCAAAGTGGCCCGCTCGATGCACGGGCTAGATCTTTAGAAAATTTAGTAATGACATCATACTATTTGGTTTGTGTAAATAATGGCAGCATGTTTAAAGGGCACATGGTATAATATACTTTTTCATTTGTTTCAATTGTATATTTTGGTTTCAATAAAGAAATAGATTAATAGTTGCAAGTTCCCATAGATAGAAAACATAATCTTGATACAAATATGCAATTTGATGGCTGGATGCAAAAGAACTTTTTTATATTCCCAAGGTTATATGAAATTTAATAATACATACGTGTAATAAGTTGAGTAACAACCCATATGTCAATTTGTAATTCTACATGTCATGGGAAATTGGATAGTCCACATATACTATTACTATCTACCCCTCCATTAGCACACCCTATATATCATTTTATCTTTTCCACTATCTGTCGTTCGAACTATCCTACTTCTGCATGGCCGCCTCTTTTATTTATGTAGCAATGTAGTTGTACACATGCATATTCAGTGCCTAATTCACTAAGAACTTATTTCTAGTCACTCGCACAATTAATGTCACATCCCATCTAGAAATGGCTTGAAGGATGGAACCCGCAATTGCAAGCAAATGTCAAATTGTATAGCAATGTTTGGGTGACAAATAAAACTAATTTTATCTACAAATGTATCCCTTTGTGTGAACGTAGAGTAAACAAATTGGTCATCTAAAATATGTATACCATTTGGATCTTGTAAATTTCAGTGTGCCGATTGTAACCTCTATGCTAGCACATTTAT
>NW_021279687.1:0-957 GCF_002162155.2 Triticum dicoccoides
ACTTGATAAACTTCTTTTGCCATAGAATGAAATGGCGCTTGACATCTCCAAGTCTTTTCTCCCCTTCAGGTGTAGCAATGTCAATCTCCAGGTCCTCAAACCCTTGGACTATGTCCTCCACCGTGACACGAGCATAGCCATCTTGAATGGGGTTGTTGTGGTGGAGTGCTCCAGGTAAACATGGTAAAGCACTGCCGATGGCTACCTTCATGGACATGTTCCCGATAGGATAATACAGATGACATTCTTTCATCTCCTTTATATCGTCCACGGGGTAGCGAGGAGGCTCCGGTGAAGTAATTTCGACCACCAGAGGCTCCGGTGCAGTAATTTCGACCACCAGAGGCTCCGGTGCAGTAATTTCGATCGTCGGTGCATCTGCACCAGCCGGTGGGGCCTCCGTGGAAGCCACGCTGCTTCTCCGCTATAAACAAATTGTCCGAACAGAGCTTGGAGTAGAGTGGCTAGGGTTTGGCCAGGGATGCGGATGGAGACGAATATATGTGGGGTCGGGATGGCCCATGTGCAGGGCGGGGGGTGCTGGCCACACTCTTTTTTCTTTTCTTTTTCATTTCATTTCATTTTTTCTTTTCCTGTTTTTATCCTTTTCATCTTTAAAACAATTCAATATATCAAAATATAGCAATGAAAAAAGATATTTGAGAAATCATAAAATGTATGTGAATTCAAAAAAATGAATCATAAAATGTTCATGGATACAAAAACATTGTGATTTTCTTCTTCCTTTTTTTTTCTTCTTTCTTTTTTTCTTCTTTCTTTTTTTCTTCTGTTGTTTTCTTCCTTTTTCCTTTTTTCTTCCTTTTTCTTGTTTTTCTTCTGTTTTTCTTTTGTTTTCTTCTTCTTTCTTTCTTCTTCTTCCTTTTTCTTTCTTGTTTTTTCTTCTTCCTTTTTCTTTCTTCTTTCTTTCTTCTTTCTTTTTTTCTTCTTCCTTTTTTT
>NW_021279688.1:0-581 GCF_002162155.2 Triticum dicoccoides
CTAGCTCTATATGCTAGTTCAAATAATTTGACAATAGAGTTTAACTAGCTCTATAAGCTAGTTCAAATAATTTGACACTAGAGTTGAACTAGCTTTATAAGCTAGTTCAAATAATTTTACACTAGAGTTGAACTAGCTCTATAGCCTAGTACAAATAATTTTACACTAGAGTTGAACAAGCTCTATAAGCTCGTTCAAATAATTTTACACTAGAGTTGAACTAACACTATATCCTAGTACAAATAATTTTACACTAGAGTTGAACTAGCTCTATAGCCTAGTACAAATAATTTTACACTAGAGTTGAAGTAGCTTTATAAGCTAGTTCAAATAATTTTACACTAGAGTTAAACTAGCTCTATAAGCTAGTTCAAGTAATTTTACACTAGAGTTAAACTAGCTCTATAGCCTAGTACAAATAATTTTACACTAGAGTTGAACTAGCTCTAGTTAAAATAATTTGACACTAGAGTTTAACTAGCTCTATAAGCTAGTTCAAATAATTTTACACTAGAGTTGAACTAGCTCTATAGCCTAGTACAAATAATTTTACACTAGAATTTTGCTAGCACTATAAGCTA
>NW_021279689.1:0-2953 GCF_002162155.2 Triticum dicoccoides
GACATCTTCCAATGCTCGCCTTTCGGCGATATCTTAAATTCACTAAAGCATCTCTCGTTATCAGGAGAGTCCTGGCCGGATTATGGCCAGGATGGTTGGGATGCGGATGATGAAGAAATTCAGAGCCCACCCACCACCCACTTTGTAGCCACTGTCGATGATCTAACCAACATGCTAGACTACGACTCCAAAGACATCGACGCTATGGACGACGATGCCGGAGACGAACAGGAACCAGCGCCCACAGGGCACTGGAAGGCCACCTCGTCATACGACGTATACATGGTGGATACCCCAAAAGATGGGGACGGCGAAGAAACAACGGAGGCAGATCGCTTAAAGAAACAGCCCAAGCGCCGGCATCAGCGGCGCCGCTCTAAATCTCGCCACAGCAAAAACGGAGATTCCGGCACAGGAGATAATAATACTCCACAGAGTGCCGAAGACAATCCCCTCCAGCAAGACTCGGTGCAGGAGGATGCAGAAGCAAGCCCACATGAGGGGGCGGCAGACGAAGAGATGGAGGATCATAATTATATGCCTCCCTCCGAAGACGAAGCAAGCCTCAACGATGACGAATTCGTCGTACCCGAGGATCCCGTCGAACAAGAGCGCTTCAAGCGCAGGCTTATCGCCACAACAAACAGCCTAAAGAAAAAGCAGCAGTAGCTTCAAGCTGATCAGGACCTGCTGGCCGATCGATGGACCGAGGTCCTCGCGGCCGAAGAGTATAAACTCGAACGTCCCTCCAAAAGTTACCCAAAATGCAAGCTGCTCCCCCGATTAGAGGAGGAAGCATACATACATCCATCACCAGCACACGATATGGCTGACCGACCACCTCGTGGTCGTGACAGAGAGGCATCCAGGCTCCCAGCCAAGACCATACCCCAGCATCTCTCCAAAAGTACGAAGCCAAGAGGGAATGCGCCGGACTTGCGAGACATATTGGAGGACAAAGCAAGACAATCCAGATCCATCTATGGATCACGTGGGCACCCTACGACCCACGACGAATACCGTCGTGCCGGATACAATAACCCCGGCCGGGCCGAACACAGCAGACAGCGCTCTCTCGAGCTGCGTCGTGATATTGCTCAATACAGGGGCGCCGCACACCCATTATGCTTCACCGACGAAGTAATGGATCATCAGATCCCCAAAGGGTTTAAACCCGTAAACATCGAATCTTACGATGGCACAACAGACCCCGCGGTGTGGATCGAAGACTATCTTCTCCACATCCATATGGCCCGCGCGACGATCTCCACGCCATCAAGTACCTCCCACTCAAGCTTAAAGGACCAGCTCGGCATTGGCTTAACAGCTTGCCCGCAGAGTCAATTGGGTGTTGGAAGGACCTGGAGGCCGCATTCCTTGATAACTTCCAAGGCACATATGTGCAACCACCAGACGCAGATGACCTAAGCCACATCATTCAGCAGCCAGACGAATCGGCCAGACAATTCTGGACACGGTTCTTGATGAAGAAAAATCAAATCATCGATTGTCCGGACGCAGAGGCCCTTGCAGCCTTCAAACTTAAAATCCGGGACGAATGGCTAGCCCGACACCTGGGGCAGGAAAAGCCGAAATCCATGGCAGCCCTCACATCGCTAATGACCCGCTTTTGTGCGGGAGAGGACAGCTGGCTAGCCCGCAGCAACAATTTCCGTAAGAATGCTGGCAGTCCGGATACTAAGGACAACAACGGCAGGTCACGTCGAAACAAAAACAAGCGCCGAATTAACGGTGATGATAAGGAGGATACGGCGGTCAATGCCGGATTCCGAGGCTCTAAACCCGGTCAACGGAAGAAGCCATTTAAAAGAACAATTCCGGGTCCGTCCAACTTGGACCGAATACTCGACCGTTCATGCCAGATACATGGCACCCCTGAAAAGCCAGCTACCCACACCAATAGAGATTGCTGGGTGTTCAAGCAGGCCGGCAAGTTAATTGCCGAAAACAATGACAAGGGGCTAAATAGCGACGACAAGGAAGAGACCCGGCCGCCGAACAACAGAGGACAGAAGGGTTTTCCCCCACAAGTACGGACGGTGAATATGATATACGCGACCCATATACCCAAGAGGGAGAGGAAACGCGCACTAAGGGACGTCTATGCGATGGAGCCAGTTGCCCCAAAGTTCAACCCATGGTCCTCTTGTCCGATCACTTTCGATCGAAGAGACCATCCGACCAGCATACGCCATGGCGGATTCGCCGCATTGGTCTTAGACCCAATCGTCGATGGGTTCCACCTCACGAGAGTCCTGATGGACGGCGGCAGTAGCCTGAACCTGCTTTATCAGGATACAGTGCGCAAAATGGGCATAGACCCATCAAGGATTAAACCTACAAAGACAACCTTTAAAGGTGTCATACCAGGAGTGGAAGCCAACTGTACAGGCTCAGTCACACTGGAAGTGGTCTTCGGATCCCCGGATAATTTCCGGAGCGAAGAGTTAATCTTCGACATAGTCCCGTTTCGCAGCGGCTATCACGCCCTGCTCGGACGAACCGCGTTTGCTAAATTCAACGCGGTGCCGCACTATGCATACCTAAAGCTGAAGATGCCAGGCCCTCGTGGAGTCATCACGGTCAATGGGAATACGGAACGCTCCCTCCGAACGGAGGAACATACAGCGGCTCTCGCGGCAGAAGTACAGAGCAGCCTTCTAAGGCAATTCTCGAGTCCGGCCGTTAAACGGCCAGATACAGCAAAGCGCGCCCGGAGCAATATCAACCAAGACCACCTGGCGCGATCAGAGCACGCGTAGCAATGCGGCCCCAACCCTCGCCCGTGTATGATTGCAAGAATAACACTCCGCGTACATCATTACGCTTTGGAGATACCATGGGCACAGGGGAGGGGGCACGATCACAACGGACCCAGAGTGCGGTTCGACCACACCAGGGGCTCGCAACTGTGCCTCTTTTTTTTTTTTTT
>NW_021279690.1:0-1455 GCF_002162155.2 Triticum dicoccoides
CATGTAGTGCCAGATATGCAGTATGGCCAAGCATATTTGAAGATTACTCTTGCAGAGCATCAAAAAGTACTAGAAGGTGTCATGAAGGCCCTGCGGGAGTAAGAGGCTGAAATTGAAGGTGTGAATTTGGGACTGTTAGATCTACCTAACCGTCTTGAATCTATGAACATTGCCCCTGAGCAAGAGAACAAACATGAACTTAAGCAATGTAAAAGGGGCCAGCCCAATAATCATTTTTAGACTTCCTAATTAATTAATCTTAGAGGCAAACTCAGCCCATTCATGCAAGGCAAGAGGTGGAACTAAAGTTTAGTCTGATGAGCAGTTTTAACATGCTCCCTCTTACCAATCTTTTCACATAAGAGGTAGGAGTATATAATAGATCTGAGCCGCTGATGTCATTAATTAGTGATTTGATTAACTCTTACCTTCTTACCTCACATGTAAAGGGGGGGGGGAGGTCAAAGGGAGCATGTTAAAATTTGCCTAGTCTCATACTACTCTACTAGGAGTTGGACCTCCTTATAAGGGAGGTTGTCTCCCCCACATATGTATGAGCGTGAGAACAAGAGCGACATTCACGCGCGCTCCTCCTCCGGTGCCCGCCTCGCCACGCGCCGGCTCGCTATTCACGCACGTCATGAACCTGCTCTCCATTGTACTCCACCACAACGTCATCCACCTCTTCAGCTACCGTGCCAGTGGCGCCGACGAGAAACTCATCATCTATGAGTACGCCCCCCCAAACATGAGGGTCGACAAGATTCTCTTCTCCGCGGCATAGGAGGTGTTTGTTAAGATGCCAGAGAGAGAGAGAGAGAGAGGAGGGGAAGGAATAAGGAGGTTGATGTTGTGCATTGCTCAGTGCAGAGGCCGGGGGTTATCCTCCTTTAAAAGAAAAACCCTGACATAACTGTCAACTTAAGGACCTAAATAAACGGAATTGACTTTTCTGTCACGTCAGCCTTGACGGGTGGGTTACACCTGTCATAAACATGCTTAAATCGTCTAAACCGGCGACTATCCGAAAGTGGTAGTTTTTTCCAACAAAAAAAGCTTCAAGTGGTTGCTTTTTGTTGTGGTTCTGAAGGTGGTAGTTCTGTAGGACACAAGCCCTGACGTGGTAGTTTTTTAATTAAACACTCCTACTACTTAGCTTGTGACCTAAATAACGTCATATATTCCTTACGGAGGTAGTAGTAGTAAAGAGGTACATGGACTATATCAATTTTATGCATCAACTCACCACATGAATGCAGCAGGCGCCAGACCGACACCACACGACCCGAACATGACGGAAGGAACAATGAATGAATGAAACCTCTTCCCGCTTATTATTCAAATGAGGAAATAACAACACTTGATTTGAATACAAACTAAACAACGACTGACAACCGGGAAATTAACAAACCTAAACGTGTAACGGTAACAAACAATGGAAAGCGCGGGAGCACA
>NW_021279691.1:0-1784 GCF_002162155.2 Triticum dicoccoides
CCCCTCGTCGCCGGCCGAAGCCCCGGCCGCAGCCCCTCTCCCCGGCGAGCCCCGCGCCTCGCCGGCGCCGCCTCGGCTTCCGCGCCGCGATCCCGATCTGGATCCGGTCGCGTGAACAGTAAACCCTAACCCCGATTTTTTTTGCTAAGTCCTGAAGATTTTGATCCATGTTGCTTTGTTCGAGGTCCTGTAGCTTTGCAACCGTAGCTCCGTTTTGGCGTATGATATATCAAAATCTTCGTCTCGACATGTACATCATTTCATTCCATTGCATCATTTGCATTTGAGGTCATCTTGATACCCAAAATGCTGTTAGAAGGAGGCTTCGTGAGTTAGATTGCAGATCCGTTAGTTCATCATGCACTTTTGTCATTTTTGCTATATTTAATTCGTGCATGATATGCCTGTGCCCCTTTGGGATGAATTGTGAAGCATTTTGTCTTCTTTCCAGAGGTGCCACCCATGCATTTTTAGGATGTGTGTGTTGTCTTGTGCAAGCTTGCGAAGAGAGGTACCTGAGATTGCAGATTTCAGGGACTTAGTGATTTTCGCTAAGTCTGGGATATTTTAGTTCATGATGCTATATGTCCAGCTTGTTTCCTAGTGATCCGTGCCTCTTTTGAGGATGATCAGTAAGGGAGTTTTGATATTTTTGTCATGCTCTATCCATCCATGTCTTTGTTGGCATTTGTGGAGTGCTCTAGGTTGACTCAATCGAGCTCAACTTTTGCTTCGTTGTTAATCTGGGCAGATCGTCAACTTGTTTGCGATTTCGCCGATGCTACCGTTAGTGTTCCATGCATGCTATGCCTTTGTTCTTGCCATGTGTAGCTAGCACTTTGTGCCTTCTTTCTGGTTATATGCTTTCCTTGCCATGACTTGCACCGTAGTGAGTGCATCGAGCTCGTTTACATGCCTTCGTGAGTTAAATTTCAGCTTGTCTCAGTTTTCACTAAGTCTGAAAACTGATTGTGTTCGAGCGATGTTCGTGAGCTCGGTAGAGTATTTTGTGAACCCTTTTGGCCCCAGGTCACTTTGGGTGTTTTGTTAAGCTTGATGAGTAGCTCCATGCCATGTTCTTACTTGTCATGTTCAGGTTTTCTATCATGTTGTTTTGCTGCTCCGAAGAGAGCATCGTGATCTGAAATTTCAGACTAGTGTTAATTTCACTAAGTCTGAAATCTGTTTTGCATTTGCGTTTTAGCCATGCTTGTTTGAACCTCTTAATGGATGAATTTGCCTATGGCTCAGTGCTAGTGTTTTGTCAACCATCTTGTGTACATCGCTGCCATGTATGTTGTTTTCATGTTTGGTGGCTGTAGCATGTTCATTTCGTTGCATTTAGATGCCTACTTGCTGTAAATCGCAGACCGGTGTCATATCTTAAAACGCTTGCCATTTCTAAACCGTAGCTCCGATTCCTATGATCTTTATATCGTTTTCAAGCGATTTCATCCCCTCTATCCAGTGGCACACTTGGTTTTCCAAGTTGATGCCAGGTTCATGCATTTCCTGTCATATCTTGCATTTTGCATCCCGCATCGCATCCCGCATAGCATATCGTCATTTCATCATATTGCTTGGTCTTGCCCGTGGTTGATTGTATCCTTGTTGCTTGTTTGTCTTGTTGGGTAGAGCCGGGAGACGAGTTCGCTACCGAGGAGCCCATTGAGTTTGCTTGTGAGGATCCAGTCAACTCTGACAACTGTGCAGGCAAGATGATCATACCCTCGAAATCACTACTATCTTTGCTATGCTAGTTTGCTCGCTCTTTTGCTTTGCCA
>NW_021279692.1:0-740 GCF_002162155.2 Triticum dicoccoides
AGGGAGAGAGAGCAGGGGGAGAGGAGGAGGGCGAGGGAGAGTGAGAGCGGTGCGGGGCAGCGCGTGGCGACGTCCGGGGCATCGAGGGCGAGAGAAGGAAGCAGGAGGTGGCCAGCAGGGGGGGAGGTGGCGCGCGCGCGTGCCGGCGAGCGTCGGGCACACGCCCGTCCTCCTGGCAGAGGAGGAAGGCGACAGGGGAGGGGGGCCAGGCGGGCTGGGCCGCCTCCTGGCTGGGCCGGCCTGCTACTGCGGGGCTGCGCAGGGGAGGGGAGGCCCAGGTAAGTTTCTCTCCCCTTTTTTTGTTTTTCTATTTTTTTCCTGACATTTGTTTTGATTTAATAAATATATTAAATCATTTAATTTCCTTATGCCAATTTTTGCAGGAGCTGGATATATTATTCCAGAGCTCTTTTATAAATGGCATAATTTTTGGGCCATATTTCATATATATAGAAATATATTTCCAAAGCAAATATTTATCGAATTAATCCAAATGGCCAAAATAAAATGTCCATGAGCTCCTAAAAATATTGTTTTGATTTTTATCTCTGTCCAATATTTTTAGAGGGCATCATGAGCATTTTCTTGGACCCTTTTGGAGAAATTTTTATTTGGATCATTTTCAAAAATGATTCTGAGGGTTCCACCAATCCTCATTTCAAATTTAAATGAAATTTAAATATGATGCACAAATAGCTAGCTAGCCTAAGTCATACCAGACTAGGGATGTGACAACTCGC
>NW_021279693.1:0-1540 GCF_002162155.2 Triticum dicoccoides
GTATGTATGTATAGTATATACCCGTGATCACCTCCCAAGTGATCACGGCCCGATAGTATAGCAAGGCAGACTGACAAGAATGTAGGGCCAATGATGATAAACTAGCATCCTATACTAAGCATTTAGGATTGCAGGTAAGGTATCAACAGATGTAGCGACAATGTCAGGCTATGCATCAGAATAGGATTAACGAAAGCAGTAACATGCTACACTACTCTAATGCAAGCAGTATAGAGGAGAATAGGCGATATCTGGTGATCAAGGGGGGGGGCTTGCCTGGTTGCTCTGGCAAGAGAGAGGGGTCGTCAACTCCGTAGTCGAACTGGGCAGCAGCAGCGTCGGTCTCGTAGTCTACCGGAGAGAAGAGGGGGAAGAAACAATGAATACCAAGTAAACAGATGCATATCGATGCATGACATGTCAAGAAGCGATGCTAGGCGTGCCCTAACGTGGTATAAGGTGGTACTGGTCAAGGGGGAATCATCCGGGAAAGTATTCCCGGTGTTTCGTGTTTTCGGGCAGAGGAGCCGGAGGGGGAAAGTTGCGGGTTCGATAGGTTAGGGGGGTGTGGTGGACGAACGGACTGCGTATCCGGAATCGTCTCGTCGTTCGGAGCAACTTTCATGTTGAAAATATTTTAATCCGAGTTACGGATTAAAAGATATGATTTTTAAAAGATTTTATTAATTTCTGAAATTTAACTAATTATTTAATTTAATTCGAAAATGGATTTATGACATCAGCATGATGTCATGCTGACGTCAGCAGTCAACAGGGTGTGGGACCCACCTGTCATTCACTGTTAGGTTGGTTAGGGTTTAGGTTAAACTAATTACTGTTTACCTAAACTAACATGTTAATTAGATTAATTAACTAGGATTAATTAACTTAATTAATTTAGTTAATTAATTAATTAATTAATTAAGTTTATTTTTAGTTATTATTTATTTTCTATTATTCCTTTTTTAAACCCCTTTTTTTGGAAACGTTCTCTGGGCAGTGGCCCACTTGTCATAGGCCCAAGGCCTAATGGGTTCGGGCGCGGGGCGCAGCCCGAGCGGGCGCACGGGCGTTATCGGGTGCGGGCGCCGCGCACCCGCACGGAGGCGTCGGAGGGCGTCGGCGGGGTCGTGCCCACGATGCGTCCAGGGGAGGGCGTGTGGGCGTGCGGGGAGGGGAACCACGGTAGCGGCTCGCCGGAGTTGCGTTCCGGTGACCACTTGGTCACCCACGAGCATCGGAAGGATGAGCGCGTTGGCGCGCATCGAGTTGGGCTAGTGGTTGGTGCTGGAGGTGGCCGAAAACAAGGCCGGTGACGAGGTTCGGCGGCGGCGGGCGTGCAGCAGCAAGGGCGGCGGGGACCGTCCATGGCCGGGCTCGGTCAGAGGGGGCGTGGGCGTGAGCGCGCGCGGTCGGCCACGGTCGGGCGCGGCCAAGCGCGGTCCAGGGCGTGCGGGAGCTCGACGGTGGTCCCGTGCGGAGGCAGGTGGCCGCGGGCGGCTCCGGGGCGGCGCGGGATGGAGCCGAGCGTGAGGGGGGA
>NW_021279694.1:0-1279 GCF_002162155.2 Triticum dicoccoides
GCTTTGACGACGTACTCGATTGTTTCGACGATCCGGCCGAGGGCTAAAATAAGAAAGAGTCGCGCGCGTTAGTACACACATATTTATTCAAATCAGTTAGTTTGTATCACCAGAGGCTCAATGTATATATATACCTCGGCGCCGGAGGTGGTTGCTACTTCCATTTGAAGATCGTCGTTTATCGACGTTTGTTCGGCATCATCTTGCTGACGGCGCCCTTCATCTTCATCGTCAAGGTTCAGATAAGAAGAGATATCATCTTCTTCTTCTCCGGTCGGCACATATAGAATATCGCCGTTTATGATGCCGAACATATGTGCTTCACCGTCCGGATCATAGTTGTCCATAATCGGGTCAGCTCTATCGTCCGCCATTATGTCAGTCCTGAAAACATGTAGTAAAAACAAATTAATTAAGTGAAGAAGGGGGGCGGTGGCGGTGGCGGTGGCGAAAGGGCGGTGGCGAAAGGAGGGGACGAGGAAGGGGTGGGAGAGGGTGTCGCGGTAGAGCGCGAGACGGGGCGGCAGACGACGGCGTCACGGAGAGGGGAGGCGAGGACAACACATTTATAACCCTCGCCGTCCCCTCTCGATCCCTAAAAAAACACCGCGCGCATCGCCGCCCCCCTCGCCGCCCCTCTCCGTATAAACAAATTGTCCGAACAGAGCTTGGAGTAGAGTGGCTAGGGTTTGGCCAGGGATGCGGATGGAGACGAATATATGTGGGGTCGGGATGGCCCATGTGCAGGGCGGGGGGTGCTGGCCACACTCTTTTTTCTTTTCTTTTTCATTTCATTTCATTTTTTCTTTTTCTGTTTTTATCCTTTTCATCTTTAAAACAATTCAGTATATCAAAATATAGCAATGAAAAAAGATATTTGAGAAATCATAAAATGTATGTGAATTCAAAAAAATGAATCATAAAATGTTCATGGATACAAAAACATTGTGATTTTGCAAAAAAAAAGGTTTTCAAAAAATGTTGATGATTTTGTGGAAAAAACAGGAATAAAAACATATTGTGTATTCAAAAAATGTTTAGGGATTTCAGAATAGTTCACGTATTTAATTTTTTCACTGATTCATGACATATTCGTGAATTTAAAAATTATTCGTGTATTTCAAAAAATTGATTTTATTAGACACAAAAAAATTCATCAAAACAAAAAAATATTAATGAATTCCAAAACATATTCTTTCTTCTTTCTTTCTTCTTTCTTTTTTTCTTCTTCCTTTTTTTTCTTCTTTCTTTTTTTCTTCTGTTGTTTTCTTCCTTTTTC
>NW_021279695.1:0-1720 GCF_002162155.2 Triticum dicoccoides
TGTATGCTCTCTTCAGTTTTAATACCATCATGTCATCATCCTCAATTCCTCATATATAGTTGTGTTCTACGCTTCTGTTTGGTAGTGCTATTTTCATTTTTACTATGTGAAAGGAACTTGCTAGCAAACGTCTAGAAGAATTATCTTAATGATCATGTGTCGGTGCTGCATACAAGAAGTTGACTCTATGAGTTTTGATTTATGCAGCTGACTTGCACTTGCTCCAAGCACTTGGAAACAGTACACTGTCAGGACTGGTTATTAGTGCAGGATTGTCGTCCTCACAAATGTGCCATTCGAAATCCCTCGGACCCATATCAAATTTCTATCCATGCTAATTACTATGGTTGTATTCCTCATGCTAATCACTAAGATGTGTGGCAATAACTAGACAAATTAAGACACACGCGATTTGAAAGAAAAATGATGCTCCTGGCCCAGTCATTATCGTACCATACATATGGATCCTTTGATCCTCAAGTGATGCAGCATTAAATTTTTATTCATGCACGCCATATGTTTTCTAGCCACAGTGAAAATTGAGGATCCGATAGTGCGTACATTGTGTCACGGTGTATGTCCTGCTAATTATCCAGTTTCTAAAATGTAATTGAAATGCATTGACTTTTCTTTGGTTTTCCATCGCTATATGATTGACCGATCTCGGTGTTTGTTCATTTTGTGCTCTCGGTGGGGGTCCATATGTATGTTAGCCTATAAGAGGCGACAATTGAGTAAACGTTGACAACAAAAGTGTGTGTGAACTCTCGGGTCCACTGTCCACTCGTAGAAGTGTTATGGATGGGTAAATTGACCTTTTCATATACTCTATTACTTGGTTGCCTTCACTTCAAATCATCTGATCTTCAACTATAGAGTTCATCTATATGTGGCACTATAATTTGAACTCTGTATACTCTCAGGATTTGTACAAATCACGCAAATTTAATTTATATGTCTTGTGTCTTCCTGTATATGGGAACTACTTATCCATCATATAACAATAGACTAGCACGAAAAGAGGCCCATAACCAACCCAGCACAACAGAAAGCAGATAAGTATTGGTCAATTATAATTCATAACCTGCACTAAAAAATACTCAAAATTTTATAATACCACCGTTACTTTAACTATAAGAAAAATGGCTATTTGTATCAAATCCTAACATTAAACATTAAAAATAGACGGGCGCAGCAACGCCGCCATCGGTGATCTAGTTGTGCACTAAACTACTCCAATTTCCATCTTATGGGAGAATTTCAAGCTAGACTCCTGCTATATGCAGATTTTGTCTTCCAGGTTATGGATATCACATTGCATGTATTCACCGTTGTGGTGTCATCTAATGATACTTTCTAACTATATATACATCATTGACAGTTCATATCTTCAGTTGTGCAATATTTTACACACAACTTGTCCTTCTATTGCGGGAACCACCCAATATATCTTGGCAAAGCTGGACAGAGAATGATTTATTCATATTGTATAGGTGATTATTCGACGATACTCATGATTGGCTTGACTCCTTCCTTCTAGCGAAGACCCTCAATTAATTCTCACCTATGTGTGTGTGGGATGGAGGGGTCTTGAGCCATGTTTATTGAGTTAGGTATGTGTATTTTTTTCACCCGTTGCAACGCACGGGCATTTTTGCTAGTAGTATATATTTACCAATGATTTACATCCATATTCAATACTAAATTTTGTATAACATAT
>NW_021279696.1:0-1046 GCF_002162155.2 Triticum dicoccoides
GTAACAAGAAAATAAAGTTTCTACGATCTGATCGTGGAGGAGAATATTTGAGTTACGAGTTTGGTGTACATTTGAAAAACTGTGGAATAGTTTCGCAACTCACGCCACCCGGAACACCACAGCGTAATGGTGTGTCCGAATGTCGTAATCGTACTTTACTAGATATGGTGCGATCTATGATGTCTCTTACTGATTTACCGCTATCATTTTGGGGATATGCTTTAGAGACGGCCGCATTCACGTTAAATAGGGCACCATCAAAATCCGTTGAGACGACGCCTTATGAACTGTGGTTTGGCAAGAAACCAAAGTTGTCGTTTCTTAAAGTTTGGGGCTGCGATGCTTATGTGAAAAAGCTTCAACCTGATAAGCTCGAGCCCAAATCGGAGAAATGTGTCTTCATAGGATACCCAAAGGAAACTGTTGGGTACACCTTCTATCACAGATCCGAAGGCAAAACATTCGTTGCTAAGAATGGATCATTTCTAGAGAAGGAGTTTCTCTCGAAAGAAGTGAGTGGGAGGAAAGTAGAACTTGACGAGGTAACTGTACCTGCTCCCTTACTGGAAAGTAGTTCATCACAGAAAACTGTTTCAGTGACACCTACACCAGTTAGTGAGGAAGCCAATGATAATGATCATGAAACTTCAGATCAAGATACTACTGAACCGCGTAGATCAACCAGAGTAAGATTCGCACCAGAGTGGTACGGTAATCCTGTTCTGGAGGTCATGCTACTAGATCATGATGAACCTACGAACTATGAAGAAGCGATGGTGAGCCCAGATTCCGTAAAGTGGCTTGAAGCCATGAAATCTGAGATGGGATCCATGTATGAGAACAAAGTATGGACTTTGGTTGACTTGCCCGATGATCGGCAAGCAATTGAGAATAAATGGATTTTTAAGAAGAAGACTGACGCTGATGGTAATGTTACTGTCTACAAAGCTCGACTTGTCGCAAAAGGTTTTCGGCAAGTTCAAGGAATTGACTACGATGAGACCTTCTCACCCGTAGCGATGCTTAAGTCCGTCCGAATCATGTTA
>NW_021279697.1:0-1363 GCF_002162155.2 Triticum dicoccoides
CTCACTGTTTTTGTACTAGGTGGTTGTCTATACTGTGTTCAGTTGCACAAGTTGCCTGCTCGGTTGGCTGCATCACTTTTACTAAGTTGGCTATTCATATGTTATACACTTGTGCCAGTTGCTCTACTTAGTTGGGTTTACTTAGTTGCATATTCATATGTAATACACTTGTGCCCTCTGTTGTGTGCAACTAGGGACTCTTGTTTGTACAATTTTAGCACCAATGCTTGCCAATTTTCCAATATAATCTACCCAATCCACCAGCGTTGTGGTGGCTGTGGTGGTTTATGTGTTATTCTCCTGCTTTTGTGCAACTAGGACCCCTTGATTTGTGCAAATTAGTACCAATGCTTGCCAATTTTCCATTTTAATTTTTCTCAATGTGCAAGTCTTTTGTTGTGGATGTGGTTGTTTTCATGTGTCTCCCTTCATGTTCAACTAGGGACGCTTTTTTCAGAATAAGTTATCTCACTGAGATTGTTGCCTTTACTTAACTTTTTTCTGTCTAGGTATTACTTGTCATAGTTGGCAAGTAATAATTAGGCAGAAAAAAGTTAGTTGGCTTATTTGATGTCCAGTTTGCACAAGGTTTACTGCCCAGTTGGCTGCATGATTGTAGTAGTTGGTTGTCCACATCTTCTAACTATGTTTTTTTGTTGTATTTCCTTCCGCAGGGCAAAAATGGTTATAATAGGAGGAGATGCGGGTGGCAATGAAGGAGATGTATTTTTATTCACTTTTTTTCTTTTGTTTTTGAGTTGTTTTTCAACTTATGCATGTATGCTAATGTCTTTTTTTCATGTTTTCTTTTGGTTGCTTAATCAGCGTTCTGGAAGTCAACCTCTTCGCTGGAACTCAAAGCGTCCTACTAATCGCCAGCCACGACTTGCGCAGAGTGTTGAGCAGGGAGAGGATGTTGAGGTAAGTGGCATGTTGATGACACAAGTCCATTTTTTGGTTTTGTTTGGGTCATATAACATTTTTTTATTTTTTCCCATGCTCATGTTTTTTTCTTAGGATGCTGATCAGTTCCGTGTTGTAAAGCGGACTAGACGTGCAGCACTTGGCAAGGGAGCTGAGTCATCTTCTAGGGTAAGTAAAATCTCAAATATAAGTGTTTTTTCTCGCCTTTTTTTAGATAGTGATGAAATTATGCAGCAGTTCGGAACACTATTTTTTGTTTTTAGTCTGTCAATAACAACCTTTTGTAGTTGACATCTCTAGTCATTTTGATTTAAATACAGTTGACATTAGTTGGCATTAGTTGGCATTAGTTGGCATCTTGTAGTTCACTAGTTGGCATGTTTTCATAGTTGACATCAGTGGTCATTGTTTTGTGCAGGCAGCAGTTGCTGGAGAAGCT
>NW_021279698.1:0-1322 GCF_002162155.2 Triticum dicoccoides
GGAGAGGGGGAATCGGGTCGAGGGCTCACCGCGGTTCTTCTGGTGCTGCTGGCGAGGCAGGGGAGGCACGGGGTCCGGCGAATCGACGGAGGGGAGCTTCGGTGGCCGGCGACGGAACGGCGATGGTGGCGGCGTTGCAGGGCTTCCGGAGGGCCGTGGGTCGGTGGGGAGGAAGGAGGGGGTCGAGGCGGAGCTCGTGGGTGTGTCGGAGAGGCTAGGGGTGGCCGGTGGCCACGAGAGAGCTCGTCGGCGGCGGCGGGTGTGTTCGGTGGCTGCGCGCGAGAGAGCCAGAGGAGGAGAGGAGCTCGGGGAGAGAGTGAGAGGCCTGGGGGGGGTGCGTGGCGTCGCGGACGGGGTCCAGGGCAACGAGAGGAAGCAGGAGGTGGCTAGGGGGAAAGCAGGAGGTGGCCGAGGCAGCGTCGGCGAGCGCCACGCCTCGCCTCTGTTCGTCCTCCTGGCAGAGGAGGTAGAGGACAAAGGAGGAGGAGGTGGGCTGGGCCGGCTGGGGGGGAGCTGGGCCGGTGGTGGCGCCAGGTAAGGTTTCTCTTCCCTCTCTGTTTTCTATTTTAGTTACTGTTTTCTATTTATGACATTTGTTTTAACTTAATTAAAATGCTAAGGCATTTTCAAAAACCCTGAAAATAATTGTGGGATCTGTTTGTAATATTTCCAACAACCCCCACTTAAGTTCAGAATTATTTGGACATTTAAAATATTATATAGCATTTAATTGCCCAAATGCAAATTCTATAAGATTTAATTCAAAAATCCAAAAATGACCTAAGAATATAATCATCATTTTTGGCAGAGGTTTCCACCTTAACCTGAAATCATGAACTTTTCTTAGGAACCTTTTGGGTTTATTGAAAAGATTTTAATTCACCCTAGTTGAGTTGATTTAATGCTAGGGTTTGAACATCCCCATTTCAATCTTAGGCAAAATTTAAACATGATGCAAACATGAAGCTAGCCTAGAGCAATGCCTGAAGCTAGGGATGTGACAACTCACCCCCACTAAACAAGAATCTCGACCCGAGATTCAAGGGTAGGGTAAGGTGAAGGGGAAACGCAACTAGTACAATCTTCACGATCCAGGGTGCACTTCAGTTGAACGTTGATTCATTCACCATCATTGTCTTGATGTCTTGCTCTGAGAACTCCAACTATCATGACAACGAGAGGAAAGGAAAGATCCTAAAAGAATGGTTCTTCTCGAAGGTCGAACAACTCACGGAATGAGACATAGGACCATCTCTCGGGTTGAGACACGAGATACACATCAAGAGGGGTGGAAAGAAACGGATGACGAAGGTTCACTAGGT
>NW_021279699.1:0-1647 GCF_002162155.2 Triticum dicoccoides
CTTATAACCGCAACACCTACCGTTGCCCACACAACCCGGGAGGGGAGCCACCACAACCGGAATAATGCCCGCCAAAGAGCAACCATGTGGCCCGCCATCAGGGGACGCCAACCCAGTATCGCTGTCGCGAGATACCATACACCACTCACATCACAATGCAACCAACCATGGTAGGAAGAGAGACAACACTCCATCTACTCCTACCCTAGCCTATGTCCCAATGTTTGGTTAGGCGCCTCCACCATAGGACGCACCCACACCTGCATCCCCAGCCAATGCTCCATGGACTAGGGGGGCCACCGGCGAGCCAACCTCGAGCCCTTGGTCAGGCGAGCTCACACGACGCCATGTCCGTGTTCTCTGACACTGATCCGCTCATGAATGCAATGCTAACACAACTATCACCACCGAGCAGCACCCAAGCTGGCTCGCTTCGCAATGCACAAATCATGGCAGGTAAAGCCCGGCATCAGTCACCAGCCAGTGACTGCCGACGGCCATTGTCGAGGCCAGCTCAGATGCCAAGTCTGTGAACTGAGGCACTGGTCCGCCAGCCGACACAATGTATGCCTAACCACCACATCCATGGACCATCACCGACGCTACAACGTGTGGAGGTGCCTCCCCCAACCTAGCTTCAAGCATCCACCTTGGCTTGACTGGCAGCGACCCAGAGCCGAGAAATCCTACTCCAAGGCGACTACGCACCGAACCTCATGTGATGAGAAACCAACCCCGACAAGGACAACCATATCAAAATCCATGCCCGGTGGCTAGTCTGCGTCACCAGCCCGCTGCCTACATACGCACCCAGACAAGGCGGGCGCTGCCCCATCAAGAGGGGGCCGCTTAGAGCAGCTGGCAACTCCGGTCGCTGAGCAGCTGCACCAATGCTAACCCCACCTCTCCATTGACACCCCCCGCCTAGATCCATCGCCGCCAGCCAAAACCATGGCCACCACCCATCGCCTCTTGTCATGCCTCCACGCCCGTGAGAGAGACTGCCGAAACCCACCATCACCAGCTGTCGCGCTCAGAAGAGGGAGAACTGCCACCATTGCCTTGTGCCGCTTGTCACAAGTTGGCAGCAGATCCACACTGCCATAGCTATCACATGCCTGCCTACACAGTAGGATTTGCTAGGTTTTACCATGTCTGCACAATTCTTTTTTCCTATTTTCTCCAAGATGTTGTTTTTAAAATTTGCTTGCAGGTTTAAGGAAAGGAGGAGTTCACTATCACCACCACCTCATGCAAGGGGATGTCAGCATCAGTCATCTTTACCATCATCCACCTCCATCCCATTGTAATACCAAACCCATGTGGATCCATACATGTATTATCCGTGTGTTTCATCCATGTTTACCACCACTATTTCCACTGCAAATTATGATTTTTGACTCAAGTTGAGGGGGTCATTTTCCTTCAAATTTAGAACCTTGTTTGATGGGTCATGATTTGTGAGAGGATACTTTTTGTCCCGCTAAGATTGTTATTGGAGATAATTGGTACTTAAACTCATTTTGTGAATGGAACATCAAAGGCGAAAAGTGCATAAGTAATCAATTATTCTCACTATAAATGAACAATGAAATCTGGCATGGAGTTCGTGGAAAACATAAACACCTAGTTTGATGTAGATACATG
>NW_021279700.1:0-1688 GCF_002162155.2 Triticum dicoccoides
TGATGTAGTCCTGACAACAACGGATGTGGTTGTCATAGTATGCCTAGTAGTTGAAGGAACAATCATATCAACTCTTGGAATGTGCACCGTGCGCTTGTTCTCCTCGTGGCCAACACGTCGTTTTATTTCCTGTTCAGCTTTGCAAGCAAGATGAAACAAATGGTCCATAGGATAACACTCTTCATGAATTAGTATCTCTTGAATATCACGGTTTAATCCTCCCCAAAATCTATCCATAAAATCATCTTCACTTTCTTCTAAAGAGGAATGCAACAAGGTAGTTTGTAAATCATCATAATATTTTGTTACAGTTTCACTACCTTGTTTTAAGTGTTGCAACTTCTTAATCATGTCACGAGTATAATAAGCAGGGACGAAAGTACGTCGCATGGCAAGTTTCAAATCATCCCAAGTAGTAGGTATATAATCAGGATGGAACCGACAATATTCACTCCACCAAACCAAAGCATAACCAGTGAAAGAACCAATGTCAGGACCCCGACTCGATGTCACATTGATCTAGCCGGTAACACCTCATATCACTTTGCGGCCTCACGCACGGTATCCCCACGGGTGTCGCCTTACCTTTGCCCGGGACCGTTTGCGCCTTTTGGCTCACGTATATGATAGTGTCGCTAGCATCCATATGATAAGGAGCCCGGGCTGACATGACTAGTCGTAAACCCAAAGTGGCACAGACTTACAGGGACAGGCATTCATGACCCAGCTTCGAACGTGTTGGTCATCAGCAAGTGGGTCCGGGCTGTAGCACTGGGCTAGCAGGACTCCGGTAAACCGGGCTGTAGCGGGCTAACAGGACTCCGGTACTCAAAGCGTGACATTTCCCCGAAGGGACAGACACAGGAACGAAGAAGGACACATGCCGGTCAGCCTAAGTGTTCCAGAGCAGTAGCAAGCTACCATGGCTCAGCGGTAACACTAGGAGACATTTCTCGGTAAGAGAGGCTACTAAAGATAAACAACTAGATAGTCAGATCCCACACATACCAAGCATTTCAATAACATACACACAATATGCTCGATATGTGCAATACAACATGGCATCACAAAATGACTCTACGACTCAAGTAGTTTATTAAATAGGCTCCGAGGAGCGAGACATTACAAACATGGGTCTCATGACCCAACAATCAGAGCATACAAGTCAAAGCACAAGCGGAAGCTATCATGTCTGAGTACAGACATCTATAAATGAAAAAGGCTGAGAAGCCTGACTATCTATCAGATCCTGCCGAGGCACAAGATCGTAGCTGAGGTATCAAGCTAAACGTCGAAGTCCAAGCGGAACTACTAGTGAGACTGAAGTCTCTCTGCAAAAACATAAAATAGGCAAACGTGAGTACAAATGTACCCAGCAAGACTTACATCAGATCTATCTACACATGCATCATTATCAACAAGGGGGGGTGGTGGAGTTTAACTGCAGCAAGCCAGCTTTGACTCGGTGGCTAACCTGAACTACGACTGCAAGTAACTCTTTTGAGGTGGCGCACACGAGTCCACATCTTCACCATATCAATACACCACTATGGATCCGCTCCCGTCTCCCTACGAGAACGCCATCCATAGCACTCACGCTTATCTTGCGTATTTTAGAGTATCCACTTTCACTTGTCTATGAACTATGCAAGGGGTCCAAGTTTCCATATCCGAGGAATCCGGCTATT
>NW_021279701.1:0-1064 GCF_002162155.2 Triticum dicoccoides
TGGAACTACTAGTGAGACCGAAGTCTCTCTGCAAAAACATAAAATAGGCAAACGTGAGTACAAATGTACCCAGCAAGACTTACATCAGAACTATCTACATATGCATCATTATCAACAAAGGGGATGGTGGAGTTTGACTGCAGCGAGCCAGCTTTGACTCGGTGGCTATCCTGAACTACGACTGCAAGTAACTCTTTGAGGTGGCGCACACGAGTCCACATATTCACCAACCAATACACCACTATGGATCCGCTCCCGTCTCCCTACGAGAACGCCATCCATAGCACTCACGCTTATCTTGCGTATTTTAGAGTATCCACTTTCACTTGTCTATGAACTATGCAATGGGGTCCAAGTTTCCATATCCGAGGAATCCGGCTATTCGAATAGATGATGATAACCCTGCAGGGGTGTACTTCTTCACACATGCTCTCGCCACTTACCGCCCTGTACACGTCATGTACCTCGGCAACCTTCAAGCGGAAGCCGGGCGAGGGAGTCGGCCACGACCTGACTAACCGAACAAGTCTCTAGTCCAGGTTTATCGCCTATTCGGGTTCCATCCGCAAGGAGATCCGGCCGGGGTGTCTCTTACGGCCCCAAACGATGTGTGCAGGGTTCCCAAGCCCACCAACCGGGTGCCACTTGGTACACCGTGCCACTGTGCCTAGTCTGTCCCAAGCCCACCTGTACCGGGTGCCACTTGGTAGACTACTAACACTGCCTACAAACACCAGAAACTAGTTGCAACTCCTGGACAGAGATCAAGTTGATTAATAAGTCGAGAGGGCTTGGAGCGCCCGGAGCCCAATGTGTGGTAGTAACTGATCATGGATCACAAACACAGAACTCAGTTCCTGAGGACGGCTGCAATGAGACAACCCACCATGTACTCCTACATGGCCTCTCACCGCTACCTTTACCAAATCGTGTTCACACACTTAGCTCACACACAGTAGGACATGTTCACACGCCTCTGATTCATCCCCGATGAATCAGACCTGACTCAACTCTAAGCAGTAGCAGGCATGACAAACAAGCATGAATGAGTAGGCACATCAGGG
>NW_021279702.1:0-1383 GCF_002162155.2 Triticum dicoccoides
CGGGGAGGCGGCGCAGGGGCGGGAACAGGATGGGGAGGGGGAATAGGGGGGGCGGGGAGGGCCGGGGCGCGCGAGCCGGCGGCCGGCGGCGGCGGGAGGGGGCTAGGGCGCCGCCGGCGGCGGCGGCGGAACCCTAGCGGGAGGGAGCGGGAGGGAGCGGGGGGGAGCGGGCACCTGGGAAGAGAGCAGCCTCTTACTCTTCTCCCGGTCAATGTTAACTGCATGTGATATTTATAGACAGAAGATAAAAAGGAGAGAACACCTACGTAGTCCAGACAACAATAACAGTAACAAAGAACTCTCAGCAGTTAACAATATTATGTAACAAAGGAACAACATAGAGACAGAGGTTGCGTCTCATTTTAAAGGCCGGGGCTGTCCTTGCACAAGCGAAGGTTGGTTGGTGCATTAGGGTAAGGCATCTCCAAAAGAGACCCTCAAAGCTCCTGGACCATTTGTTTCAACTTTTGTCATTCAATGAGGACCCCCATGGTCTGCGAAGTGGTCCAAACACCCGTTTTCCGGCAAATCCAAGACAAACCTGTGGAAGCTATACCAGTGTCCGGACATCCACTAGACCAGCAAAATGCCACCACATGACCCTCCTCTCCTTTCTCTCTCTGCACATGCATGGTCCCCTCTCCTCTCTCTCCTCCCAACCGGACAAATAAGGATTAATTTGTGAAAAGCATTGGATGCCTCTCTCCCACATCATATCCATGGATATTTGTCGTGCCCATTTGCGGGTCAGCTTTGGAGATGCCCTTAGCTCCAAATGAAGTAGATATAGTTATTATCTAGTAGTACAAAGGAAAATACCAGTACCAGCATGCTTCAATATATTGGACTCAACATCCAAAAGAAAATCAAATTGGAGAGATACTTCGAACATGATAAAGTAAGACAGGTGTCCAGATGTGTAAGTTACTTCGGAGATCCCAGGAAGATAAGGATGGTTGTTCTACACTATGGTCTACGTTATAGTCGTCTCATGTGGACGCATGGTTAGACACAAAGAGGAAAAAAAGACACAAACAGAAAAGGGGTGCTCTAAACGGTGCCTCCAGAGGTAGCTCTCGTATCACCGTTGGTTTTTGGCCAAGCCTAGACAGAAGGACGCCCTCTAAATTTCAAATTTTGAGCATTCATAGTTCAGTGCTATCTAATGTAACCCATAATGGTGGCGGTGGCGTCCATGCGTCGTTCCCTTCTTGAAGGCTCCATCGTGATGACCCTGCGTCCTTCATGTTACTCCGGGTGAAAACCTAGATTCCCTGGATCGGGCGGTGGCGGCTCTTCGGTGTCGTTTCTTTCTTGGAAGCACCGCTTTGGAGTCCCTGATTCGTCGAGTTGCGGCTTCGTCTCCTCGCGATGACTCGGTCA
>NW_021279703.1:0-975 GCF_002162155.2 Triticum dicoccoides
CAAACGAGGGGAATCGCGCAGAGGCGCTAGGGGTTGCAGACATTGGTTTATTGAATGATTTATAGATGTTTTTCTCTCTCGCAAAAGTACAAAGGAAACGTAACTAGAAATGCATAGGAAACTAAAATAAAATAAAATAGACAAATGGTGAAAGGATAATGTTTTTCTTAAATGATAACATGAAAGAAGATTCAATCCACTCTAGAATGGGCCACGCCCAAAATAACAAAGTTATAAGTGGAGTGTTCACTTTCCCTACGGTAAACAGAGGACACAAACTCTTTGTATTGAGGCAACTCCTTCTCTTCTCTGGTTTGCCGCACAAACCAGAGTAATAACCGGGTCTTATTTTCCTTTGTTTTCTTCGGTTTCCTTTTCTCTTTTTTTTGTGCCTTATTTATTTGAATATAAATGTAGATTAATTTTTTGAAAAGTACTCTAAAATTTAAGAAATATGTAAGTAATTTTAAATTATAGGAATATTTCTACAGTCATGACCCTCTTTAGTAATCAATGACCATTTTTCCTAAATATTTAAACACTTTTTTGAACTACATAAACAACTTAAACTACATAAATACCATTAGCATACACCGCATGCGTACGCTCTATAAGTCACTGTCGCCATCTTCGGTGAACCCATCTTTGGTGCAGGGATCAATAAAATGACCTTGTCAGGCCTGCTGTGGATGTCACCACCACCACTCTGCGCTCGTCCATCCTCCAGAGCCCTTTACCAAGACTCGGCTACACCACGCCGCCGAAACTCACCGACTTCGACTTGGAAGATCATGCTGTTCCACCTTAGGATTCCTCCAGCCAGCACAAGCTCCAAAAAAAAAACAATGCCCCCCAGGAGGGAAGCGGTGCCGCACACCGTATTGTCAAATCTAGGAGACCTAGATCTAGGTTTTCCTGGAGTAGCATGGGCTGGAAGATGACAGCTGCAACAAACGTGCTATTAATGTTTTTTTT
>NW_021279704.1:0-1182 GCF_002162155.2 Triticum dicoccoides
TAGTGAAGCCGATCACATCCCAGATCTTTGGGTGTGAAACTTTTTCTTCGCGTGTGTCCCTTTGTGCCGTAACCATGGAAAATCTTCATCATTTAACGGGATGCTCGGGTCAATATTCACTGTGAATGGAGCAATTTCATCAAACTTTTCATAATCTTCTGACTTGTCTGTCTTGTCATCCACTCCCACGATGTTTCTCTTCCCAGAAAGAACTATGTGCCGCTTTGGCTCATCGTACGATGCATTCGCTTCCTTATCTTTTCTTTTTCTTGGCTTGGTAGACATGTCCTTCACATAGAAAACCTGTGCCACATCATTGGCTAGGACGAATGGTTCGTCTGCATACGCAAGATTGTTGAGATCCATTGTTGTCATTCCGTACTGCGGGTCTTCCGTTACCCCGCCTCGTGTCATATTGACCCATTTGCACCGAAACAAAGGGACTTTTAAACCACGTCGATAGTCAAGTTCCCATATGTCCTGTATATAACCATAATATGTTTCCTTTCCCGTCTTGGTTTCTACATCAAAGCGGACACCACTGTTTTGGTTGGTGCTCTTCTTATCTTGGGCGATCATGTAAAATGTATTACCATTTATCTCGTACCCTTTGAAAGTCATTATATTCGAAGATGGTAACTGGGACAGCAAGTACAGGTCATCTTCAATAGAGGTGTCATGCATGGTACGTGTCTGCAACCAGCTGGCGAAACTCCTGGTTTGTTCACATGTAATCCAGTCATCAGACCGCTCCGGGTGTTTGGAGCGTAGCAAATTCTTGTGTTCATCCATATACGGAGCCACCAAGGCGGAATTCTGTAGAACTGTGTAGTGTGCTTCAGTGAGAGAATGTCCGTCCATACATATTATTTGTTCCCCTCCTAGCGTGCCTTTTCCATCTAGTCTGCCCTTATGCCGCGATTCAGGAACACCAATCGGCTTAAGGTCAGGAATAAAGTCAATACAAAACTCAATGACCTCCTCATTTTGATGGCCCTTGGAGATGCTTCCTTCTGGCCTAGCACGGTTATGAACATATTTCTTTAAGACTCCCATGAACCTCTCAAAGGGGAACATATTGTGTAGAAATACAGGACCCAAAACGTTAATCTCTTCGCACAGGTGAACTAGGACGTGTGTCATGATGTTGAAGAAGGATGGTGGGAACACCAACTCGAAACT